>NC_133934.1:99654689-99954689 GCF_031877795.1 Strix aluco | reverse complement strand
ACTAGGAAAGAAACAGATATTTTCCCTGATATAGACAAATGTTTTCAACAGATATTGTAACAGAAGAAGGTTATTCCCTTTATTGACATTTGTCTAACTGTGACTCATGTGAATAGGTTTCTAATGGTTCCGAGATTAGATTGGGAAGAAATTTTTCTGAATGTCTAATTAGCCAGAATAGATATTTGCACATTGGATCCTAGGCAACCTACTAGAATCGTCTTAATTTTTCCCCGTAGAAACAATTTTATGTCAGTGAAAGCTCTTTAAACATTCATGGCATTTTCACCTTTGTGGTTCTACCATTCTGGGACACAATGGTTGTACTTGAAGATATGAATACTAGCTGCTGGTTTCAAAGCAAAGAAAGCTGAGTGAAATAACTCTAATCTAATGACTTAAATTAGAAGAGCCAGTGGTCGCTTATTACCTTAAAATCTATGAAGCTAACAAAACTCTGAGCTTGCCAATCTCCTTTTCTTAATCTTTTTTTTTTTTTCTTTAAAAACCATTAATTCATTTTTCCAACTTCTCCTGCTCAATTTTCATGGTCTATATTTTCTTTGTATCATCCCATCCCACTTCCATACATCTACAATTTCTTGTCAAAATGTTCCCCAAGCTTTTGTTCTCTTTCCCTATGAATATATGACCTTAGTATGTCCCTCTATTTCTTTTTGTTTCTAATAATTCCATACAATCTTTTTGTAGCTGATTCACCTATTTTACAACCCCCAAAATAATCTAATTTTTCTTGTATACTTGCATTAATCTTCTCATATCTGCAACTCCAAAATTGTTTTCAGTTACTTTTCCAAAATGGTACTTCAATATTATTGTTATTTGTCTTCCCAAATTATCTTGTGTTTCCTCCTTCGTGCTAGTCAATATAGATTCAGCCATAATAAATTCAAAAATTAATCCTTTAGCCTTTAATGTTTAAATATTTTATGGTAGCCTTAAATTCTTTGTCTCTTCATAGTATTTTGTTTCCTTACCTTCTTTCAAAGTCCCAAGACTTACAAAATCTGTTTCAAACTGTTATCCTCCTCTTTCTTCTCAGGTCCTTTTCTGTCATCCAGATCATCATCTAGTTAAAATTGTCTTTGGAGATTTGTGCATAAGCCATTACTTCATCCATTTTCTGCCAGTTAATCCTCAAATCCCATCTTCCTTCACATCCATTCCATTCAGGTTATTACATCTGTCACCTGCACAACTCTGTCTCCAGCAGGTTTCCTACAAACCATCCTTTAAGAAATTCCCTAACCTAGTTTTTCTAAGTCCTTGCCTCTTTCAGGTGTATGCAGGGAGAAAGAAGTCCATTAGTTGTAATTGTATGGCAGGAACAAGAGTCAGGTTTAGACAATGAAAGTATTCTTATTATTCTTGTTCCTTCCCTTCCTGGGTACTGGCAGACAGGAACTGTTACTACACACAGTGTTAAGCAGGACAGAAGGGAAGCCATAGCTCAAAATAATATCTTCAGAGGCTCATTAGGAGGATGCAAGATCTCTCCTCCAGCAAATTTAAGAGTTCAGCCAGACTTTGGGATTATGGAACTTCCATCTCTCATAGTGGAATGAGATATTTAGTTCATGGGAGACTGTATCTTGCAGTTGTAAGAGGCAGAAGCTCTAAAGAGTGGATTGCTTCACTAAGTGTTCTTTGTCATGATCTTGCAGTCACTCCAAATTAAGACTTTCTCCCAGATGGAAGGTACATCCGATTTAAAAAACAAAAAAAGACAAAGAACCCCCAAACCCAAAGAATGGTATGTTACTCTTTTATCCATTTCAAGCACTAAAGCTGAGCTTCTGGATTTCTCTGTGTGTATGTATTTTTTAATTTTTTTAGCTGTTCATGAGGAAACAAATTTCTTCATCTTTATTTCTGCGTATAATTTAGCTAAGATTACTAACCCAGACTGATCTCATCTGAGAAATAAAGCTTTTGGATATTGCTGCAAGGTCCACATAATAATGAACAGATATTTAAGCAAGAAGTACAGACTATGCTATTTTGACTGTGTTGCCTCTGGTTACAGTAATTACAGTCAACTGAAGTATGTCAGTTTATGCCCAACATGCATTATCAGTGAGATGGTAGCATTTTGTAAAATGGGAAAGGCTCTCAGTAAAAGGAAAGGCCTCTCAAAGCTTTCAGCTGACAGTAGTGCACCACCACAGCAGTTCAGTGTGTGTCAAGTTGATCACTTTCCTGACAGCCAGGCTATATGTCAAAAATACCACAGTCCTCATCTACTAGTAGAAGTTCTTTCCTTCCATTTTATTCTGTGACACTTGCAGTCTTAACCCTGTTAAAATGGAGGTTAATTCTTTGCAGTCAGAAGCTGTAGAAACACGCTACAATTATTTATTAATCAGGGAAATAGCCCATGTTTTAACTACTGTAGGTGAAAAAATATGTGCATGGATGAGTTTAACCCATTCACTGGTTACCAGACCCACAAGTTTGCAGAGAGAATCGGATATCCACCTGATGCCCCAGCTACTGGAGTTCACATGTGAATCTTTGGGTTAGCTGACAGATGTGTAAAAACTCATGTAGGCAGACAGATGACTCCTTGCTAAAATTGCTCCACAGCAGAGGAAGCTTGTGTGAATTGTTAATTCCAGTACATAGACTCTGCTGTGTTTATGAGTGATTTGTTTCAGACAGGGTTATAGACAGGCAGGCATGCTGGACATGAATCTCTCCCAGTCCACCTATTCTGGCACAGTGTTTTAGCAGGGTAATGTTGGCCTCTCAGACAAGTATGTTAATCTACTTGTGTTATAATAAATGTACGTATTTGAGCACACTGAGGAATTTTCCTTTTTCTACAGGCAGAGTTAGATTGGTACACTTTTGGAAATGTTTCCCTCCCCTCATTAACTGTGATGGTGTGGAAGTGATCTAGCTCATATTTGTTGTCAGAAGCGTCCAAGTTGTGAGTGAACGCCCGTGCTCAGCTTTTTCTTCTGTAAAAGTAATGAAAAAACCTCTCAGCTCAGGTTACTTGTCATAATGCCTAGTGCCTGAAAGCAATTCAGGAACAACAGTTTAGACCACTGAAGACTGCCACTGCCAGTTCTGTTAAACATGCCCTGCTGCAAGCAGCTGACACTAAACATCATTATACCCTGTCTGGCAGTTTAAGTAGAATATGCAGCATAAAGTCACATTATGAAGACAAATTCTTTCATATAAAGGAAACCTTAATCATGAGAATAGAATCCAGCCTGTGAATGTGTTAATTTTTTCATACAAGTACTGTAAGGCAATTGCCAAATAAATTTTTACAGTCAGTAATATAAACAATGATATGTATTTCAAAATGAAGAAATGTGAAAGCAATAGTGGTAAGAAGCAACATGTTCTAAATGGAAGATCCAGAAACTTAGATTTATGCAGGGTTCTACGACTGACATACCCTATGACTTTATACAAAGCATTTCACTCAAGTATCTAAATGTAAAGTATGGTTAATGGTATTTTCCCTTCTCCTATAAATTGAAAGAAAATATGATAGTGAAGTGTTATTACATGTGTGTGTTTTTTTAAGGTATATATAGTAATAACTATATAAGTTCTACTCAGCTTTGATAGCTTTGATATGACAGTGAAAAACTGAAGGAAAATGTTTTGAAATAAAGGGTTAGGATGAAATGCAATTCCAGGCAGAGCAAGCAAGGAAGTAAGCTTGTATCTAAGTCTAAATTAAGCCTAATATAGACGCTTCTAGTTTTGATATACAGGTTCTATTAAGGAGAAGTTATGATAAATAAAGGTAACACATATTTGTTACAGAACCTTTTTCATATTTTGAATAACATAGACTATAGTGCAATGAGCAAAAGTACACAATTATTTTTACTCTCATGTTTCATTATTCCACAAATATCGACATATGCAGGCACACATTCACACACACAAATCTAGGCTTTCAAATAATTTCTGATAGCCTTAAGAAAGGCTCCTCTTCAGTCTACTTTTTTGAAAGAACATTGATTAATATTGCCAGTGGAAAATCAAACAGACTTAGCTGCTTGCAAAGAAAACACCATAACCAATATCTTTGTCAAGTTCTCTCTGCTGCTGCTTCAGCTGTCAGAGTCAGTGGTGCACTGCAGCATTGAAGGTAATTTCCATTTAGTGGTAAAAGCTGTTTTCCTCAATTTTTTGGCTTCTTTGTCTTTTGCCTTCTTTGTCTTTCTGCTTGCCCCCTATCCATCTAATACCACTCAGATGTCTTTGACACACTTACATTTACCACACCCCAGTGATTCCTATCCACCTACATGACATGCCTACAGCACAAATGCTGATGATGCATTATATGTCCAGCACTTTTTGTCGCAGTGACATTCCTCAACAAAGTACTGCCTAGGGGCAGCTGCTGGTTCACAGCCACTCTCTTATGCAGCAATTATTCAGTTCGATTACATGTTGATGATAAGCTATTAAAAAGCACTCACGCAAGACTCTTTATTTACCAACACATTCTTTTTTTCCTTCTGCCATCTACAAATCTAATAATTGGTGACCAAAAAGGAAAAAGCATCTGACAAGTTCTTAAAATGCTTGAATTAATTAATGAATGTAAATATATCTGTATTAGCCGTAGTGTTTCTGAAACAAAAGCTCAGAAATAGACAAAGTGGGAAAGAAATAAAACAATTGTATTAAAAAAAAGTCACATTCTCTAAATAACATGTCCCTTGTCTTTTTAAATTAATTTAGAAATAGCAGAATGATAAAATGCATGCATAATTCTTGAGGGGTTAGGTCTAATATTGATGAATTAGCCAGATACCAAAGCATCTGAAAAGAATTCTGGTGGACAAGATAAAGCTCGAAATAAAAAAAAAAGTACCCCAGTTATTTAGCTAGTACCACTCAGTATGTGCTAGAGTTGGGAAGAACCTTAAATAGCCCCTCTGTGTTGTATAGAGACAGCATTCAGAACTAGCTCTCTTGATTTATTGCTGTGTGAACTAGAATAAATGTCAAATTTCAATTTCTTAGAGACTTGTGTGTCTTTAAAATGGAAGTAGAAAAAAGAGGAAGGAAAATGGTGCAAAACTATAAAATTATCTGATACTTAAAGCTTATTAAATATTAGAGATATAACAGAAATGGAGGACCATAACATAGCCAGAATCTTGGTTATATGGTAAAAAATAAAGTGTTCAAGTGTGTTAAAAAGACACACACCCCCCCCCCCCCCCAACTAGTAGAACCTGTAAGTGGTTCAGAACAGACAGCAGACTAACTTTCTTAAAACTGCTAGACCTGGCAAAAAGGATGTAAGACTCATAAGTCTATTACAGAGTTCCAGATGTTTTATTTAACAGCAAAAAAACCCACATCAGTTTTATTTTAATGGCTGAATAACTGTTCAATATATAATAAAACATGAAATTAATGTAAAGAAATATTTGTTCTTGAGTCAAGTAAATAAGTAAGACCTTAAATGCACACTTCTTTACTACAGCTCACTGCAAGCTAGAGTTGCCAACAAACAACTAGCCTTTTAAATCAGACGGCATTTAGTATTAGAATTGCAGATAGGTAAAGTCCAGAGACAGCAAAATGCCCTGCTTGTGTAAACTGTAACCCATTGGCTTGATCTAATTATGTGTATTAGATAAGGACTGTAAGCCTAAGTCCTCACTTTAGGCTAAAAGCTCCCAGTCTTATGGGTTGAGTAATACACGAGGTAAAATATATCAGTTTGTGCAAGGCTGATCCTTTTATGGTGGAATTCCGTAGTGAAAGGAGGAAAAACTATGCCACACAGTCAATAGTCTTCTTGGAATGGCAAAGTAAAATAATATTAATAACAGCAGTAATCACATAATCATAGAATCGTAGAATTATTTGAGTTGGAAGGGACCTTAAAGATTGTCTAGTTCCAATCCCCCTGCCATAGGCAAGGACACCTTCTACTAAATCACGTTGCTCAAAAGCCCCATCCAACCTTGGCCTTGAACACTTCCAGAGAGGGGGCATCCAAAACTTCTCTGGGAAACCTGTAATAATAATAAATAATGATAATGATAATTATAACAACAACAACAATTGTAGGAATGCCATTCAAATTAGTTGACATTTCCAGAAATCTTTCTATTTAAGTCAAAGCTACTTAGTTTAGTAAAAGTGCGGGTCAGTTCTTCTGTAATAGCAGTTTTATGCATATAAGTCTCCTTGCACAATGTGTAAGAAGGCAGTGCAGCAAATTTGAGGATGATTACACAAACAAGAAAAATATCTAAAAGTTAGATACTGCAAAATTATTCCCAAGGGTCCTCTGTAGAGTTATTCTTGAGTCTCAAACCTACGAAACAGATAGGTCCTGAATTGAAGCTCATAGTTTCCACCTCTTTTATGGATATTTACAGAAAGCATTTATAAAATACCTAAGCAGCTTTCAGGTAAACCATTTTGCCATCTAAAATTCAGTAGCTGCTTTGATACTTCCTGTCTTTTTTGTAGCCTGATTACAAGATAGTCTAGCTGTTCTGCCAAGTGGAAGAAAGGAAAACCATTACTGAAATGTCACTCTGACCCCATTCAAAGAATCAAAGACTTTTCAAAGAGTTAGGTCTTGAAGTAAACCCAAAGATGATCAGCCTTTGATTAATGCAGTTTATTTCCTCCTCTTGAAAGAACTGGAGATGTAGAGGAGGTAATGAACTGTTCCTGCTACTGCCACATCCAGTAGCTTTGAGCTGAAAACTGTCAGTACAAATGAACTGGCATAAAAGCTCTATCAAGCCAATTCAATAGTCTTACCTTTTTTTTTTTTTTTTTTTTTTATATGACTGAAGTATTATCGGACAAGAGGGAGAAGGCAGCTGGACCACACAAAGTCATACAGTGTCACAGTTGGAATGTATGGAAGGGAGTAATTATTTGATATATTTATAGAATTCAGCATAGAACCATAAGGACAGAGCACTTTGCCAAAGAATTAGAACTTAATGGTTTTTATAGATTCAGCTGTAGATATATTTTTATCCCACTGGAAAAATATGGATGAAAATGTATTTAAATCTAAAATTAATTAAAGAATTTAAACAAGACAGATATTTCTTATAGTGTTCTAGAAACTGTGAAGAATTAAAATCAGAACAGTCTAAGTTTAGAATTATATTACCAAGTTCTTTTACTTTATACTGGAGAAAATTAACAAAAGTTTTCTTAGCTGTCTATTGTTCACCTCTAATTTACTATTTCATAATGCAAGTAGTCAGATTAATTACAGTTTATAATAATTTTTCAATTCATTCCTTAATTTTATTTTTTAAGTGAAGGTTGCTTAAAAATATGATTATATGTCTATTTTAATAAAATTGGAGTTTATTTGTTTCATATGACCATTTTCAGACTAGAGGGAGCGCAAAAGATTCCTATTTATTTTGACTTATATGGTAGAATGCACATTACATAATGTTAAACATTCTTCAGGTCTTTCCAAAGTAACCTGTGTATAGTGGCACTCTTAAATAAACCCTGATCTTCAATTTTCTGAAGTTTATATGGGAAAGAAAACCAAACAAGGAATATAAGAGGAAATTAATTGAGTGTTGGTCCATAAAACTTAAATTTCAAAAACCACATAAAATTAAATGTGTTTTGGGCAAAAAATTGAGTGAAGCAATAACAAAATGCTAATTTCTCATGCACTTCTTTTAGTTCAAGTTACCATAAATTATAAAAAAGACTTTGGAGTATCTTTTGGATGCTTTTGGAGTATAAGCAGATAACTCAGTAGTTAAAAAATCAACAGATTCTTTAAAGACTCTGCTCCTTCTGGATGATTTCTTGGTCTATAGAGAGCCATCCAAGATCCCTAGTGTCACGTGCCTCAGCAGCTCTGTGCGCAGTGACATCTCACTGTAGTTCATAGAAATGTACATGCTGTAGGAAGACACGTACTGCTGAGCCAACAGGCTTTGGAGAGCCTGACAGTTCCTCTGACAGGGGCATAACAGGGAAAAACTATAGCCAGATGATGAGTAAGGAGTGAAGAAGAACAGGCTTTCCACAACAGTTGTGCACAATTCACTTAACTGTAACCCCTCACATCAGGCAATATGACCCTGCTTAGGGAAACAGGATTTTGAATAAGTCGACAGAGGAATTTGAATAAGTAAACTTTGTATCATTATGATTATGCAATAAATGTTTTCACATTATAAAGATCTTCCAGTCTATCTGAAATATTGTTTTCTGCTGCCAGAAGGAAAAGTTACAAACTCCTAAAAATTTTCTTTAATATATCTAGCATTATATATGATATTTTAAGATGTTCCTTGCAAGAAAATGATCAGAATTGTGACAAAACACTTAAGAAAAGGGTCATAATGCTACACTATAGTGGTGAAAATATTTACTTGATGAAACTCAGCATCAAAGGTTTTTGAAACAGAACTAGCAAAATATAGATATTTTAAAAGGAAAAAATAAATAGCAGCTTACTCACACTGTAACTTGTACCATCAACACTTCTATGTCTGATAGAATGTAAACTGAAATATATAGAATAGCAATGTAGAAATTTCTGTATATAGCTCCGTTGGGTAAAATCTTTCCTTAAAACTTAAGTATATATCTTTAGCTTTAGCTCATGCTAGATCGACAGTGAATATCAATCTTTAGGGTAATAAAAATCAAATACAGCACATCCTCAGGACCCTAGTCAGCTGTCTTGCTGCCAGTAACAGCAACTTACAGCAATAAACACTTATTTTTCAAGTTTTGTGTGCAGCAACAAAAAAAATTTACATTTATTGCTTCTAATATTTTAGAAAACTACTTAGAAGCATAGAATTTGTATTGGATTGCAATATATCTAAAGTTTGTTCCTTGCAGTTCAACTTTCTTAAAATGTATTTGTTTTGTGTGCTTGTGTAAACTTTAGGAAAGGAGGAAGACTGTGAGATATCAAAAATTCCAGTTAATACTGTATGACACAGTTTGTTGGCTTGGACTTAAAACACTGTGGTGGGTTGACCTTGGCTGGATGTTAGGTGCCCACCAAGCTGCTCTATCACTCCCCTCCTCAGCAGGACAGGGGGGGAGAAATAAAGAAATTGTGGCTTAATATAAAGTCAATTTAATAAAGCAAAACCAAAGGCTGAGCACAAAAGCAAAGGAAAACAAAAGATTTATTCTCTACTTCTCATCAGCAGGTGATGTCCAGCCTCTTCCTGGGAAGCAGGGCTTCAGTATGTGTAGCAGTTGCTCTGGAAGACAAACATTGTAATAATAAACATCCCAGCTTCTCCTCCTTAGCTTTTATTGCTGAGCAGATGTCATATGGCACGGAATATCCTTTTGGTCCATTTGGGTCAGCTGTCCTGGCTATTTTCCCTCTGTCTGTTGGTGAGGGGGGATGTTGGAGACACAGCCTTGATGCTGTGTGAGCACTGCTCAGCAGTAGCTAAAACACTGGTCTGTTGTCAACACCTTTACAGCTACCAATACACAGCACAGCACTATGAGGGCTGCCATGGGGAAAATTAACTCCATCTCAGCCAGATAGGTTTAAACATGGGTTTAAATGTCTGGCCACCTGTGGAATCAGGAAAATTAGAAATTCAAGGAATGTGTTTTTATTAGGATGCTGAGTATGACAGAAAGAGAGAGTGAGAGACACTTTCTCCTACCTAGAAGATTTTTTAGGGGAACAGTTCATCTGGAAAGGAAGCTGTAAGCCTTTCTGTGTGAAAAGAAGGAAAATTTTTTTGTATTCCCCCAGGATAACACTAAATCTACAGAAGATGCTTAAGACAGCTGAAGTACAGCTTTGTGTAAAGTTGAAAATAATCTGAGTAGTCTTTTCAGACAGTCAAGAAAGAAATTGGGAAGAAATTTACAGCTCATCAGAAGGAAATTGAATATTTGAAATTTGAGAAAAAGATTAAGAAGCAGAACCAGCAGTACAAGACTCATCAGTGTGCCCTTGCAGATATTCTGCATTCAACACCTGTGGTGCAACAAATCCAGGCAGGAAGTACTAACTGATGTATAAAAGCAAGTGCAGAATCATTTGAACAGGGGAGTTAAAAGGGCAGTGAAAGGCAGATCAGGTAAGGTTGATGACAGGAAAAAAATACAGATACAACCTCTTGAGTAAGATTGTTTTGTTTGTCTAAAATATTGTCTAATGCATTTCAGGAAAAACAAGAGCATTTAGTGAGATCCTATTCAGTTGTTAGCAAGATATGTAAAAATAGAGGCATTGACCTTGGCATTGGGATAGATACCTCATGCCCAGCAGTCCACATCTAGAGCCACCTGTACTCTCACCTCTTCCCTGCATGCTCCCTCGTACAGAAGAGCTAACACAGGTGAGTAAGACACATTCTCTCAGCTTTGATGGCCCTGAATGTAAACAGAACAATCACAAAAACTGATGAGGGAGTTACAGTGGTAGCTGATCCAGGCTGAGATGCAGTCAAGGTCATGTCACAGTCCTTCAAAACCTTGACCAGTGGAACTCATGTACAGTGAGTAATGGGGCCAGGAAATCATGCATATAATGCATCCTAGAAACCCAGGAAGACATGTCTTATCTCAGGCTATTGTGAGGACACCTATGACTTTCTCTAGATTGGAGAGTAGAGTAAGCAGCATTAAATGAGTCTTGCTGTAGGAAATAATAGGTCTGACTCCCAGTGAGTCCAGAAGGTATTGACAATGTTGTTGAACTCCCAAACTTAGTGGTTTTGCTTAGACTAGAAGCCCAAACAGGGACTTGACAGTCTTTAAGAGCACAGAAGCAACTGCAATTTTTAAATTGATACAATTGCCTAACTGTGACATTTTAGAATTTCTGATTGAATGACTAATTCACTCCCCCCATGCTGACTACTTCATGGAGACATTCATGATCTTTGAATGGATTCAGGAAGAAACATTTACACCACCAGTAGATCTACTCAACTGTTGATAACTGTTTAAAGTGCAGGCCACCCTCTGGTCCCTGTTGTGGTGAGATAAAGTCAACTTCTTTGCTACAGCTGTGGTCAGTCACACCCTGACTTATTCCCTGAGCTTCATAGGCACATCATTCTTCCCATCTCCTCTGAGCTTTCTTCCATTTTAGGGGTTTATTTGTCAGTCACACACTGGAGCAAATCATAAGACACATTAATAGCCCTACAAATGATAGTGAATAAGAGTATTATTGCCATATCTCAGTCATTGATGAGAGATCAGCTTCTGAATCTAGTCATTAGAAAGGAGCAGATATTTCTAGATATGCAAACTTTGGTGGTCAGTTCCTGTGCCATCTGTTGTCATCACAAACTGGTGATGTTTTTATAGATCCTGACAGTGATGCCTACTAAAATATGCTTCACACAGACAGATAAATAATCTGTAATTACTTAAATCAAATATGTATGTATTAGGACATGAGATATAAATATAAATGCTGCTGTTAATGAAGAATACAGATTCAACATTAAAGAACCCTACTTTTTAATGTTTAAATTTATGAATGTAGTAGGGTCACAATAAAGCAAAGCTTTGCAGCAAAATTTCTGTACAATAAATTTGGATAACCTTGGCATTAGCTCCTGACTTCCTTCACATTTAATGCCTCAAATTGACAATTGCAAAAGGAATATTGAATGTTATACAACCTACCCAAATAAAGATAGTTAAGTGAAACACAATTCACAGCCACTAAGAAATTATTTTTGATTGTCTGAAATAGCTAACATGATTTCCAGTACAGTATTTGGCATTTTAGTAGTTCTTCAAAACTTACTAGTCTTACTAGCTAACATCCTTAATAAAGCTTAATTGCTAGTACAGCAGAGAATACGCAAATTCAGGACACTTAATGCCCAGCAGATTTACGTCCTTAAAGTGCAGGCGTGAAAGCTAACTGTTCTACTTAAAAGTCTGGGCCCTTCACAGTATTTCATAGTCTTTCACTCTGGGCATGGGAACTGCAAAGGTAGCCTGCCTTTAAAAGACAGAGGCAATAGCTTAGCAAGGAAACCTTGGTGATGTTACTGAATAATTTCTGCAACCAGAGTTTCTGAGACATGGAATTTCTAAACTGTTGTAACTAAATATCGTACTTGAGCATCAACCAGTGAAACAACTGAAGTAGCAGTTCTTGAATGAGTAAAAGTGAAACATCTCTGCTCTGTTGGTTAGTAAAAAGAAAAGACAAGAATTTTCAAAGAAAGCTTTGAGGTTTCCTTTAGTCACTAGAATTTCCAGAAACCCTAAAACTATAGATACAGGATTCTGACAATTCTGATCTTGTCTTAAATAGCCTTCATAGAGGAGCAGAAAGGCATAGGAACCAGACCTGCAGCCACACTTCCCATTAAGTCTTGTTAGTTCATCACAAGACCCTCTACCAGAACAGAAGGTTTATCAGGTAGATGAAGCCATTTCTCAGCTTCCTGACTGGGAATTCTTGAATTGTTGTAAAGCACAGAGCTAAGTTATAGAAAACAGAAAAATGTATTTGTTTTATTCATTTTCCCTTTTTAATAAGGCATAATGTAAAGTATAGAGGAGTACCTTCAGAATATGCTTCATCTCACAAAAATTATGGAGATCTTGAGAGCTTGGAAACTAAGGCATTTAGTTCACCCTCCTTTACCAAAGACAGTTTGTAGCTTAGGAGACTGATCACCACATTTCTAGACTGAGTAATCAGGCATGAATACATTTAGGTACTTATGTCCATTTTTAAATTAAGAGCTTGATAGAAAAATTACAGATTGCCAGTCTCTAAAAGTAGATTCCTATGGTGGAAACCACAGCCTTCACATAAGATCAGAAGATTTCAGTATAATGATTGGGAGGTGATATGTACTTCAGAATAATCTTAATCTAAGTGGTTTTAAAAATCTGCCAGCTGGATTTATTTAGTAAGAAATAGCACATTTCCCTTCCCAAGGCTTGCATATCATAATAATGAATAATTCTTTTTTTTTTTTTTTTTTTATATACAATGCCTTCTATGCTTCAGGAAGTCAAGATTCATAGCTCTCCAAGCCTAGAAATGAAGGTAGAAGCAAAAATATTGGACTTGTTTCTTCAAAGAAAATAAATCTGTTTAGCAGAATCTGCAGTCAAGCTTGCTGTGCATAGTACTCTCCCACATTCACCAGAGCTTCTGTTCCTAAGAGAGTCTGTGAAGAACCAGCTTGTTTGTCTTTGCACCTGTCAAGCCCTCCATTCTGAGACATGGCAAATACACTAATTTTGTGGAGCTCTGAATATTTTGATTCAGAACTACAACATTCTTTCAAGCAGAATGAGTTACATTGTTGGAACTGATTATATGCATGAGTTTCTCTCATTATAGCGACTTCCACATTGATATATATATTATCCTAATCTAGGAACATTTTTAACAGTATAACTAGGATGGAGAAAAATAACTGAAGTAGTGTGTTATGCTGGTATAACTTTGGTGCAGAATCAAAGATTATATATTTGTTTTAAAAATAGTGTTTGCGTTTGTAAGCCAGGAGAGATGCTTTTAATGTTTTGCAATATATTCCCTTTTCTTCACATTTTACATCAATTTTCTCAAATCCATGCAATTCTGCTTCATCTTGGTTTTATAGAATTTTATTCCCACTATGATTCCCCCTCAAAAAGCTGCTTGGGACTCTATGCCTTGCAGTTCTCAATGCCTTGGTAAATACAACAAGTGCTCTAGCATCTGGCACCTGGCATGTTTCTGAGTGATTCAGTCTAGGCTACTCTAAGAGAACATTCACTTTCATGATTTCTTCAGTCTCAGCTTCTACAGCTGTGCCCTGATCGTCTGCAGTTAGGTGCTTCTTTCTCATCAAACCAATTTTTGGTCTTTTTATGAGATCAATTTTTTTATTCAGTTTGGTATTCCACATAATTTAGGAAAACAGTACACCAAAACTCTAACGTTTACCCCAAACAAATGTCCATGAATATACACTGTGATATTCTGTATATTAAAGATTATGGTTTTGCTGACTTTCAGGACAAGAATCAGGTTAATTTCTGTTGTTCAATTACTCTCTGCACAGAAACAACAGAGGTTTTTCCATGTTTCTTAAGTTCATACCCATATTAGAAACTCAACTGTAGATAGAAGGTTGCTCTAGTTTTTGTTACTCACATGTCAGTCAGAAAAATATTGGATGAGTTTGTCTGAAATCGACTTCATGGGTCAGGTTCTGTGCTATGAAAATTAAACTAACAGTACTTTAGAAAATAATAACAGCAACATCCCTATGTTTAGTTTAACCTGCTTATGACATACAACTCATGAATTTATGTGTCATATGTAATAACAGATCTAATACAAAATGATGATTTTGGGGACTAACTCCATCGCTAGTCATAAACAGAAATCAGTTGCAGGCCTATCAGACCTAATACTCAAAAACTCCTTATTGTATTTTGTTATTTAGAGCTATCCTGGTATTTACATTATGGTTCAAATTAACCCTACTATTAAACAGCCAGTTTAGCCTAGCTTTACATCAAAGTGCTATTTTGCTTTTCCAAAGGCCAATTATTATTTAGCAGTTTAAAATAATAATGTAACTTTACAAGAGTGAACTCCATATGACCTTGCTGTAGACATATGGTCATAATAATAAAAAATTAAATATTAAAAAAGAAAGTATTTTAAACATGCAGCTGTTTCTCTTCAATCTTTTCCATTCAGTAATTTCCCCGCCCCCAATTTGCAGTATGTTAAACCTCATTAATAAACCATAAGTATGTTAACTTGTCATCCTTATCTCCTGTAGAAAGCTTGAAAATTAGGAAAAAAATTGCTACAGACTAAAGCAAAAGCTTTTCAGCTGGCACAGTATGAAAATATGACAAGTTCTGTGGCAAGATCCCAACAGACATCTTTTGGGAATATTTCTGATATGTTATTCCGCCTTAAGAATGTAACTAAAAGATTGTTGAAAGTAATCTTTGATTTTATTTTTGAATACAATGTTATAAATAAGGGTATGATTTTTAAACATATTTTCTTTCAGCTGATATTTTCTTGCTGACTGCTGCAGGAGACTGCTGGAACTGTGCATCTGTCCTGGTTTCAGCTGTGAAAGAGTTAATTTTCTTCAGCTGGGAGGGAGCACATCCAGAGTACCGGACCTGGATTTCAGCTAGGATAGAGTTAACTTCTCTTGAGCTGGGAGGGGTCACAGCCAGAGTGCAGGGCGCGGATTGGCCATTGGAGTATTCCATATCATGTGATGTAATGCTCGGTATATAAAGGAGACGGGTTCTCTCTGCTTCTGGTGGTCTGTGATGGTGGGATCTTCCTTCTGTCGGGATTGCTGCCAGGGGCAGGCTATGTATTGGTCAGTAGGTGGTGAGCAATTGCATTGTGCATTACCCATTTGCACTTCCTATTATTGTTTTGTTACCATCACTTTATCTCAGCCTAGGAGTTTTTCCTTTTTGTCCCTCCCCTATTTCCCAAGTGGGGGGAAAGGGTGAGTGACTGTCTGTGTGGTGTTCGGCTTCTGGCCAAGTTCAAGCCATGACAGTCCTTTTTGGTGTCCAATGTGGGGCTCTAAGGGCTGCGATGACAGATCTGGTCATAATGTTGACTGCTAGGCTCCTTAAAATTTCATCACCTCATTTGCTGTATACAGTCCCCATGCTGGTGCTTACCACCTGTGAGAGTTATATTAAGATTTTGATTTTGCTGTACTATGTAACACCGATTTATGGCATGATGAAGTAATCAGTCCTGAGGCTATTTACAATTGTGTTTGAGAATTTTGGGAATTTCTAACACCCTTGGAATGTTGACACTAACATGGTCTTCTTACTGCTGGGAGCCAGTGTGTTCTTGTATGTGGTTCAGGCTTTGTTCAGGGTTAAGCAACTATTTAAGAGATCTACCCCATGGTTGGAGAATTATGAGTGGCTGGGGGTGGGGGATAGCATGGGCAAGTACCTAGAAAAATGGGCACCTCCAATGTATTGGCGCTTCACTCCTGAACAGGTGCAGAATCCCAAATAACTAGTAAAATATTTGGAAAAAGTATGCTGTCACCCTGGTAATTCCAGAGACACACATATCACTGCAACATACTGGTGTCTGGCCCATGCCTATTGAGTCCTATTAAACACTATTCAGTACCCTCAAAGGAAGGAGAAGGGCTCTGGATCTGTTAACAAAACAACAGATATTGCAGCCACTCCAAAGCACAAAACAGAAACTGCGGCCACTACAACCCTGACGACAGGCACTGCAACCACTCCAAATCTGGCAACAGGTATTGTAGCTAATCTGACCCTGATGACAGTCACTGCAGCTGAACCAGAAGACCAACCTGTGATGGTGTCAGCTGCTCCTATGAAAAGAAGAAATACGTAAAAAATTCACCTTGATTTGTAAAGGATGACGATGAACCAGGGCCATCATGAGAACAGGAGGAGGCAGAGCCAGTGATAGTCACCCAATCCTTATCCCTGAAAGAGCTGTGAGACATGCGAAAGGATTTCAGCCACCATCCAGGTGAGCACCTTGTTACCTGGCTGCTCAGATGCTGAGGTAGTGGGGCCAATAGTGTGGAATTAGAGGGTAGGGAGGCCAGGCAACTGGGATCCCTGTCTAGGGAACGGGGAATTGACAAGGAAATTGAAAAAAAGAACACAAAATCTCAGTCTCTGGAGGTGACTCCTGTCAAACATGAGGGAGAGATATCCCTTCAAGGAAGATGTTATGTCATCCAAGTAAGTGGACCACATAGAGAGAGTTATCCAATACTTGAGGGAACTAGCCGTGCATTACCTGTTTGGACTTCCTATTATTATTATTGTTTCATTACCATCATTAAACTGATTTTTATCTCAACCTAGGAGTTTTTCCTTTTTGTCCCTTACCTATTTCCTGGGCCAGGGGGAAGTCTGAGTGACCGGCTGCATGGTGTTTGGCTTCCAGCCAAGTTCAAACCATGACAGCATCACAGGTAGAAATATGTCAAAAAGTAAGTTAAGTATCACACAGTGTAAATAATTTGCCTGCCTAGAAGGGGAGCTAAGATGTTATTAATAGCCTATCTGTTCAATAAAGTATACATATGTAAGTTATAAGAACTATGTCAAGTGTACCAAAAATCTTTGTAATTGTGTCTTTAACTCTAAAGTTGCAATAACAGTCTATTGCATAACAGAGTTTGTAGAGCTGTAGCTTCAGTTTTAAGGATAAAGGCATTGATTGGCATTCAGAACAGTACCCTTAATCAGTATTGTCCTTGTACAGAAACTTCTTTTCATGACTTAGCAAACAATTTATGATATATAATTCTTTATTTGAATATCCGAGCTACAGTTTCACCATTCCTCAAGAAGGTAAAGAAAGTAAAGCAAAGTGATACTGTCAACTTTTCAGGAAGTACAATGCTGAGGGCTGCAGATAGAAAAAAAATGGATGGCTCTGTTATTACTAAGGTTATATGTTAAGATAACACCTAGATATTAACTGAAAAATACCTAGAGTGGGATTTAAGCTCAGGGAGTAGGTTTCCTTTAAAATCTGCCAAGAGGAATATGAATTTATGGAAGATAGCGTATTGTGCTACAGGTGTGCAATTAAAGTACTTCCAAGTGTTTGTCTCTGTTGACTATAAATTGGAACTTTGTAGACTAATTTACATGCAGAAAACTATTAGAAGTCAAAAGTTAGGTGAAATTAATTCCAGACCTCCCATCTAGATCCATTATAAAACATATGGAAAATAGAATTATTAAAACCTATATTTAATAATTTAGCATACAGAAGATGTACTCTATGCCTCAAAAAGTGAGTGATTCCTTTCTTGGTGGCTATAGGAACTACAGTTGTTAGTCAATAATTAATTTCTGGTTCATCTCTATAGTGAAAACAGTCAGGCCAACTATATATCTATATATACATACATAGATAAGTTTCCTCTTCTGCAGTGTGATGAAGGCACACACAGTGAGTTTCCCAGTGAACTATCCTGGAGAGTGTACAGTATGAGTAGCTAGAAAGCAGTTAAAACTCATATGTATGTAGGGATAGTGGAGAACAAACTGAAAATTGAACTGAGTATCCAGAGGATCTCAGTGAGTTTGAAATAGGTTTAGGATCTAGAGTAGAAAGTGCAAAAACTGGGGTTTATGTTTTAACAGGAGAAAGAGGCTCAAGCTTCAGACCTGGGCCAGTGAGGAAGGGGAGATAATTTTTTTTCTGCTTATATTATCTGTGAGAATAATCCAAAATCATCAAACCTCTGGTAGGATCCATCCCTCCACAGATGTTGCAGGAAGCCAAGAAATCTAATGAAATAATGTTAGCTTTCTTGAATAACCCCCACCTGTCCTTTAAAGCATTCTGTTAACCAGCATCTCTACCTGTTAAATTCTATTTGTTATACTTTCCAGTTATGACAAATCAGATTAAAGCCTACGCATTAATGTCAGGATCTACAAGAACTTTCTTTCTTTTAGGGATGAGGCTGTTCTTCAAATCTTTTTATATCGTTTTCTGTTAGAAACATGGATTTAAGTGGAGGTCACAAATCCATCCCAGAAATAAATTGCTGGTTTTAATTAGGGTAATGAACTATAGAAAATTATACAACTAGGATATAACACTCAAAACCTTAAATCAGAAATGAATGTGCTGTTACTCAAACAGAAATTGTGAGGCTAATGCAAATTTTACAGGGTGATGTTCCATGATCTACATTATATGTGAGATAAGATTAAATGATTGGTTCACCCTGCTCTGAAAACACTTGAATCAAACTCTTATCAGCAAACCTTTTAAGGATAGTCAGAAAATATAGTGTTATTTTTTGCTTTTTTAGTATTCCAAATAAAGATTACTGTTTACACTGCCTTTTTATTTTCAGATGTACTCTGATTTCTTTGTGGACATGAATGCATATAGAAAGCATCATAATACACTTTCTTAACACGAATAACATGATGCGATGACTCATTATGGTTTATACATTTAATTTATGCATAATAGCATTGTGGTTATCTTATAACTGCATCTGTTGTACTACAGTGTGTTTATTCATACAGACCAATGCATGTCATTTTATGACAAGTACATGCAGAGGAGAAAGCATGACCTTAGATAACTTTTTGTTAAAATGAGGTAATTAAGCTTATTTTCAAAATGATGTGAAACTTTTATATCTGTTGCTGGTTTGGTTCAGTGTATGGATAAATGGCAACTAGACTTCAGTTTCAGATCTAGGACCACTGGCCTATAGCAAACAAACTGCAACTCTAGTACTGTGTGAGCTGTACACTAATGCTGAGGTGCAGACTCTCCATGACATCCTGCAGTAAATGCGTGACAACGTGCAGTCTATGTTCCTCAGGCTGAATTGGCACACTATGTATGATTTGTTACATAACCAGTTGATAAAATAAAATTGCTTTTTCTCCCTCTTTCCTAGTTATCACCTCTCTGAGTTGTATATCGTTTATATAACAGGTAGAAAGTAAGCACACATTCAAAGTCTTTGTTTCCTCATTCAGTAATCAATGAAGAATGAAAGAGTAGGAAGAAATCTTCAGATTTCTTATCTTTATTTTGTTTTTCTTCAGATTATTATCTTCTGTATGCAGGCTGCTTAGTTTATTCATCTGTTACTTTACTGTTCGTTATTCTTAAAAATACACCTGTTGCAGTTCAAAAGGAGAACACTTCCCAGGTGAAGTTCTGTCATCACAGCATGTGGTTGAGAGATTCTGTGTCCATACAGAATATTAATAAACTTGATAACTGGTATATGGTTACCAAGGTGATCCATTGGAATCTATTTTGCAATATTTGGAAGTGGGAAAAAGCAGCTAGGTATGTTCTTAAAACCAGAATGTCTGTCTTGCTTGACCGCTGAAAAGCAAAACACACTGACTGTAAAAGTGCTTCAGTATGAACTTGAAATTGTTGCCACTTTTGTGAGAATGTAATTTGCAAGTTTTGCTCACTTATCATGTATTACCTGATTTATACTTTTAGTTCAGGCTATAGTAAATCTTCATATATAATATGGGCACTTGTGAAACCTGATCCTGCACAACTGCAAGTTGTTTAGCATATTGAAGAAAACCCAACTGAATATATCAGTTTTCTAGCCTAAATCAAGTTGTTTTCCAATTATTAAAACAAGCTTAACATTATCTTTATTATTATATCAAATGTTCTTTTAAAGTGTGAATGATAAAGAAAAAAATCTGTCTCACTGACTTCTAGGGAAGTTTATTTCTAATGGAAATAAATTCCTGGGGAAAAACAAAGCCCCTTTACAAGGGAAGAAAAACCTACATTAGCATTAAAAGTCTTTGATAACCATTTGTCCCAGTAAAGTAGCACATTGTTCTAACAATTCACAAATGTTTTCTGAGATTAATTTGTACTGATTGATGTGGTTGAAAAATTATTCATATGACATATCTCCAAACTTCTGTGAAAAAAAAGCTAAACTATTTGTATATAAACTTTTATATCAATATGCATTGTGTTGGAAAACATAAATAAAATTATAATTTCTTCACATATAGTCCCACAGTTTCCTTTTTTCTTGTTTTCCTTTCACGTGCAGTGTTAGGTCATAACAGTTTAGACAAAGACCAGTAGACTACTCCACCAACATTAACCTTTGAAAGGTCTCAAAACTTTGAACTATGGTTTGTGTTTTCAGTCAGGTGATTATTGGCTCTGAAAGTAATGCCAACAAAGATCCATTTCTTGTGCAGAAAACAGGAACAGTCTGATATATTCCACTGATATATGCTCAAAGTGCATTTTCATGTATTTTACTGTAGATTCAAAACTCAAGGTCCAGTAAGGTTCTTGCTTATTAAGATTAAGATTATTCATGGAAGGGAACAGAAAAGAAAAATGTCTTCAATGAAAGCACACAGTCCAGTTAAAGATTCTTTGATTTCAGTATGAATTTACATGCATAGTTTCACAAACACTGTTTTTGCAGAGTGTTTACACATTATGAAAAGTGTAGCAATCATGAAATGCTTAGAGACAGTTTGCAAGCCCAGTAAAATTGGTATGATCGACATGGATACATTATTTAACAGGGATAAAAATTAAGCAGAATATTACCATAAGTTATTGTAATGTACCAGTTATTATGGAATTTCTGTCACTGGATGCTCAATATGAGGTGAAAGACGTCAGAAATGTCATAAGCACAGTTGACTTTAAGGCAGGAGAATGAGCTAAGTGACCTTTTAAAGCCACTTTTGTACCTATAATTCTACCTTGGTCTAACTAAAAATAAAATCCTTACATGGTTTGAGATGACAATTTTTTTAAGTGACTTATGCTTCTAGGCACCACTGACTTCAGAATGGTATTTCAGCTCCTGTTTCATTTTGCCCTCTCAGAAAATTTGACCTTGATGCTAATCACATTGTCACTATTCAATAGTATCTGATGTCTTGCTCTCACCTATTGAATAGATACAAGCAGCAGACAGACCATGGATGGATTACGTTTAGTTCAAGTAGATTAATATTTAACCTATTGTCCCCATGGAATGTTAGATACACCTGTGTCGACAACCATGTATACTTAGTGCTGCAAGAAATATTAGCTGCTTTGAGTATCAGTTTGCTATATTTTCAGAAAATACATATATTTCTAAGCAAGCAATAGTTTCAGAGGTTATGTTGAATCTGCATGGACCACTATTGGGTATGGAAAACAGCCACCAGTTAGAAATGCACAGCTTTTGCTATCTGCATGTTCACACCGTTTTCTTTGAAAAGTTTAACTGAGTATCAATTCTGGCTGGTCCACAACTTCTTCAGCTGCATGGTATGAAGTACAGTAGGCTAAACCTTAAGGAAAAAAAGGTAGAATCATAGAATTTTTGAGGATTTGTTCATGAGCCTGAAGGTTTTCTTGAGGGTTTTTTTAAAGACACTTTCACTATCAAACATATCAGGTTAAAGACATGTCTAAGTTGAAGACACCCTTACATAACAATCTGGGATGTGCATGGAATTAAATGCTGAATATTAATGATGAGTATTTGTAGGAATTAGACACTGATATTCTGCTAAAAATTGACACTCCTTATAATGTTCAACAAAAAGACAAAATTTTACATTCTCCATGGAAATTGCATCTTGTAGCTCCCAGATCATAAAGTTCCTCATAACTGTATGACCAAATGAAGTTATGTGCTAATTAATGCAATGTACTGTAGTTGGACAGCAGAGGACAAGTGAAGATATTAGAAGGATGTCTGAACTGGCACTTCGTATCTAATCAACTTAAATAAGTAGTCTAATAAGCTTAAATATCTTATTCTAATAAATTTATTTTGTGTCTTGACTTTGGCAAATTGTTTTAGATACTCATGAAAGGTCAGAGTTTAGTCCATAAAATGTTGTGCTAAAAATACTGTC
Source organism: Strix aluco (assembly GCF_031877795.1). Lineage (NCBI taxonomy): Eukaryota > Metazoa > Chordata > Aves > Strigiformes > Strigidae > Strix > Strix aluco. The sequence goes on along the minus strand of NC_133934.1, from coordinate 99,932,249 downwards.
TATTCAGCACCATGTTCAGTTCTTGAGTAGAAGGGACATAGCACAGATAAGGAATGTTTTTGTCAAAACTTTAGTTGAATTTAATTGTAGATAGCAGTCAAGTAAATTGTTTATGTCAACATTTAAAGTAGAATTCATATCACTAAATTACCTTGGCTGGCTGTGGGAGCAAGTGTCATTTGCCTAAATGAGTGTTTGTATATAGATAGACACAAGGTCATTAATAAAAATGTTTCACCTTTAGTTTGATGGTCTGTATAATTTTTCCAGTATTAGATACTAATAGGTAATGTAGTGAGACTACTGACCCACTGTCCTCCAGGAATCAGTTATTAAAATCTGTAATTTTTATTTGAATACAAAAATTGTTAGGTAATAATATGATTTTATGCACTATCACTTTAGAAAAGTTTAATAAACCCTTCAGTTTATTGAATGCACTTTGTACAGATTCCCTCACAGATTACATCACATATCTCTAGTATGACTTCAACTTCTCATATTTTTTTCATTTAGTTATAAGTAAGTAAATATATTAACAAGTTATATGTTCAGAGGAGTATGACTTTCTACAATAACAGTAAATATATACCTTTAACAAACCAGTAAGCTAATGGCAGTTTCAGTCCTTAATGATAAATGAGAAAATTCATATAGATATTTTTCCAGTATCTAGACATTTCCATCGAGATGGCTTCACAGATTTTTCCAGGAATTTTTCTTTGACCTTTTTTTTCAAAATTTAAGGACTCCACTACAATGAAAAAAAGCTCCATCTTGGTTTCACTTAGTAAGCAGATCTGTTCTGTGAAATGTGTCCTTTCTATAGCCTATATCAAAAGTATAAATTAGAGCAATTTCTTTAGTTTGAAAAACTTAGGAATCAAAGACTTGTTACTCTCTGTGGGAAAAAGAAAAAGAAATATTTTTCCTCTTCCGTTACCTATATATCCAAAAAGCTCTAGTCTATGAAAAAAAACTGCATGTGTCTGTCCTTTATTATAGTCTCTTTTTTTCAGATAAATTGTACATCCACGTAATATCACCTATAACCTCTGAGTATCATCTGCCTACAGTTGTCCAAACCATACAGCTAGTAAAAATGTAGGAAAGATAAGAATCACAATCTGATGGAATAAGTACAGAGATTTGAATTCCAGCTACAGCCTGAGTAGAACTTCAATGCAGAGTACTGCATTCTTTCCCTTAGTAATTTTTTGACTGTGACACTAGTCTAGATTATTAATTATTTCAATTAATAATAGAGTGAGGATTAGAATTGCTATTTTACCATTAAGATACAAAATATATGATGGCAAGATAGATTGAGGAATAGAAAATAGGGATTTTTGATAAGATACTGGTTTTTATTCTCTTAGATCTTAGTCCAAAACTTCCTTTGACTTTAATGGTTTGAATCAGGCCCTATTGTTCAGGTGCCATCTTTTACCTGTATTCCCCAAGGTCTTTTATATCTCACATAGTGTCTTGCTTTCTGCAGCTATATCACGCTCATTCAGCTCAGAATTACAAATAATTATTTGTCATATCTATAAGATTCGTGGTCTTTGTCTTATGGCTAATTATTTAAATAATGATAACATACAGCTTTGGACACTTCAGTGTATTTATCCCCTTTTTCTCGTGCCACCTATCTTAGATCATTCCAGAAGTCAAGTCTTGCACTAATGCTCATAGAAAAATTTTTTAGGATTGCTCACTCAGATACTTTTTATTTTATACACACATGGGAAGTTCTTTATACTATATGTGGTATAGAACCTTAATTATTAAGACAGGAGACAGATAGTATTCCCAAAGTCCTTTACTGGAACTTTGGCACATAGGCAATTAAATGAGTCAGACAGGGCTCTCTGGGTGTACTCTTTACAGCTTGGTTCAATCATGCATACATACTTTTTTCTGTGACTGGAGGAAAAACCTGAAAAAAAATCTTCACCCTGTTAGGAAATCCTAGATAAGCCTTGTATTTTTTTTTTCTCGGTCTGCTGTACAAGGACTTGTAGTCTGGAAAAGATTCAAAATATTCTAAAATTCTCATGTCATGTTTCCCTGATGCTTTGTCATTAGTCACTCTCACTTCCTGAGAAATGTAGATCTCAGTAGGATCACCAGTTCCATCTAACTGTATCAGTTACTTTTGCCAAGTTGTCCTACAATAAAGCCATGTGATTAATGTAAGCAATAACTAATAAATACAAATGATAAAAAACAAGCCCTAAACATAATTATTATTTTGAGATATTTAATGTATGAGTATACAACTTTTTGTGGGTGAACTGAATAAGACAAAAAGGATGACCCTGCTGAGGTTATATGAGAAATAGATACCTGTTTGCTTCCTCAGACACGTTTTCAGAATTAAGTGATTTAAGAGGCTAAGTCTACCTGAAATTCAGTATATATCCAGCTCACAAAGTTGATCAAATAGGATGCATATATATCTAAAATACATATAGAAAATTTGTTCAGTTTCACAAAATATTTAACATTGTTTCACTTTTTTACTTATTCAGCCAGCTGACCTATGTTCTTTAAAACAAATTTTCCTAGCTGAATTTTTTTCATTTTGTATCTGTTATAGTCCAAAAAGGATTTATTTTCCCTGTAAATAGAAAAGGAAAAAGTGCTTCTCTGTATAGAAGTGTGAACATGTTTGCACAAGTCTAACATCCATGAAAGGCTAAAGAAATAGAAAAAGTCTGGCAAGGATGCTAAAAAGACAGAAAAAATATTTAAACACAGAGTTACATTAGGAATATTGTTTTTTCTCTATTATGTATACACAAGATTCTGTATTTTCTATCATTTAAGTAGTAGCCTGAAAAAGAGAACTTGAAAATACACTTGATATATATTCTTCAAATTCTCACTTTTTAGTGATTGTGGGACAAGAAATGTTCCCAGAAGGAAATATAACTCTTTCTTTGTTATGACTATAATTATTTCATTAAGTCCCCTTTAGGTCTGCAATGGCTGGAGCTGTCATAAAACACAATGTGGAATTTGTTGTAGTGGTTGGAATCAGAATTTTATTTCAGAGGTATTTTGAGGCAAGTGAAGAATTTTCACACAAAATTAGCACAGCCAAATTCAGAAGGAAATAACTTTTGAAAAAAGGCACATACCTTTAAGTATGTATTGCATTTATTAAACCACAGATGTGATATTTGATATTATGTCTCTTAAAGGCAATTTTGTGATGTTTACCACTGTGAAAGAGTCAGTGACCTGTGGAGAGGGTTATTTTCTTAAACTGATATCCTATACCTGTTGAAGTTAGGAGCTCTGTCTTGTACAAGATTGGCCTCCTTCAGCTGAAATGAGGATCACATGGAGCCAGGTCAACAACTCTGAGGATGACTGACTTATATTAATAGCAAGGTATTTTGTACCAATCCAGCTGGTAAGGCAGCAAGGTGCTGACATTCAGGAAATATAGTAATGAGTGGCAAAATAAAATTGTTTGGATGATATGCACCCTGGAGATATTGTGGTTTGTTGTATTATGAATAAGGCAGTTCATATTAACCCTCCTCTGCTTCTGCAGCATAGTAGAACTAATAATGTGTAAATGATAGAATTTCTAATAAAGCTTTATAAAAATATTTTTTTTAGTGGTCCTTTCACCCCTTAGTTTTGACTTCTCGTGGCTGTTGGTGTTGCACTTACAGTTTCTGACCAACTTATATCTTCCCTCTATTTTTTTTGTAACATCCTCTTAATTGGTTCTTTGCTCCTTAGCAACCTGTCTTAATGAATTCAATTAAAAAGATGAGATATTATGTGTTGAATGTTTTATACTCTAACACATCTTAAAACTGAAGAAGCACAAAATGAGCATTCTGTGGCAAAGGGTACAAAAATCTACTTCTCTCTCTCACACTTAATTCACTTGAACTAGTGGCCATCGTAGCTTGAAGTGGTTTCCATGGACACAACGGACAATGACTTCAAATTTTGCTCAGATTCAGAAACTGCTTTCAAGAAATTTGCAAGGTTTCATTTTAGTGCTTGCCACAGTGGAACTTACTTTGCAGGCATTCCTGTGGGCACCGCTCTCTAACTGAAGAGACTATGCCACAAGAAGGCAGGGCTGGGGAGGACAAGGCTACTGCATTAAGTACACTCTCCTGAGGGAAGTACATAGCATTCTCAAACCATATCCGTTAGAATTCAACGGGAGATTTCTTGCCCACAATCTCACTGACATTCATCTTAAGTTGAAAGCATCGACAGTTGTGAGAAAACTATTACCATAATATGAAAGAAATGTCAGTGGTCTTTCAAGTGCTTTCTTCTGAAACGGAAATAAGATATGTGCAAATGGTACAAAATCTTGTTTTCTTTTCAATGAGCTCATGAGCGATGTTGTTGAAAGTTGCTTTAAAATATTTGAAATATGTAACTATGTTACAACAATGTACAACAATATTACAAAATACTTGCTCTGCTGTTGAGATTACTTTATATATCTGCTTTCCTAAGCTTGGATAAATGTAAATATGTGTAAATGTGAAGTGAAGGCTTCACTTGTAAAAATTTTGCTAGTTACACTTGAGGGAATAAATTACCATTCTAGTAATATGGCCACTCACAAGAACCTAATCAATCCCTACCCTATACTAAAGCTCCAGAAACGAAACAAAGCAAAACAAAATAAACAAAAAACCCCAAATCAAACCAACTGAACAAACAAATGTCTAAAAAGCAGATTCCTCAAAATATTGATGTTATCAATAGGAAAGTACATTGAACAATTGTAGATAGGAATGCAGACCATCAGTGATAATGAATGGGTGGTGTAGACAGAATATAATTCAGGTATCTCCATTTTATCTATATATGCTTTATTGACAAAAAGATCTTCAATACAATTGCATCCATGGTGCCATTCGACTAGCCTCTCATCAGTTTTGTTCAACCAATACAATATATATGCCAAACTCAACAAGAGGTTATGAAGGATGTCAACAGAGCCAAGTTATTTCTTTACACAGAAACATACCCAGAGGGAACAAAGGTGTGTTCCAAATTTTCTCCCACTGCTTGTTTGAAAGAATAGCAAAACATGATTTACCTCCTGTAAATGTCAGTTTAGGATGCTACAACAAAGAATTGAATTGAACAGTGGGAAAGCATTGAAAGGAAATAATCATTAAAACGATGAGAAACTCATTGGTTTGTGTTTAGTGAACAGCCTAGTTCTTTCCAACTTCATGTTACCTAACAAACACAAACTCACCAGATGGTGAATCAGAAAATCAAATAGATTATATTCAAACAAATGTAAAAGCACATTGAACAGTCATATCAAGAACAGCCACAATCCTAACTTTGCCAAAATGAAAATAAATCCAAGAAAGAAATCTCAAGATGAACCGAGTATCTATGAGAGAGAGGCAAAAACTAGAATGAAAGAAACATGAGCTGCACAATGGAATTCAAGCCAAAGACAAGGAAACTAGCCAAAGAAGAGTACTAGAAAAGAATACTAAGAAAAATTAAAAAAGGAGAGAAGCAAAGAATAAGAAAGGAGAAAAACCACTGAAAAGCAAGTGTAGCTTGTAGTGTGAAATCACAGTGTGAAGACATATATGGTGATGCCTGGAAATGTGAAATAATTCTGAAATTTCTCATTGATTTCAAAAGTTCAGAAGGAGTCATAATAATCTGATACAATGTATATAAATTTAGAAGAAGAACAAGCTGGATTTAGGACCATTCTATGTAGAACATTAGTCTGAAGACCCTGGTAGAAAAGTACTTCAGATAATTCTCAGTCAATAGCAGGACTAAATTTCAAAGGCAATTGATAGACCACAGATATTGGTCTATCTATTGGTAGATCTTTGATTTGATAGACTAAGGCGTTTGGTAGAGTAGACTCATATTTTGGAATACCTTTCTGTCATATGAAATGTCAACAGCTGTTAATATTCTCAGGATAAGAACATAGCTGAAGATGAAGACTAGCATCAAATGTACCTGCTTTCTCTTTCTCTCATCACTGCTAACACCTAGAGTTTAAAGAACTAGATAGAAATAGAAATACAAATATTATTGATATTATGGCCACAACTGAGACAAAAAAACCTGAAAAAAATGTCATTTGCAAAACTGAGGGCTCAAAATTATGACAAAGCCTTGAAATACTAAAAGATAAAAAAATGTTTAATATGGTAGAACAGCTCACCAATTTCAGCAGAACTTTAGTGATGCATGGAAAACTCCATGAGGAAAAACTCTGTGAGGAAAAGTACAGACTGTATTCACTTAGCTTAACAGTGGATGGACTCAAAGGTTCACAGTAAGGATTCTTGCCGACACTGAGACATTTCAACTCATATATGTTGATACATGACAGAGTGTAAAAGTGTTTTGTAGAAAATAAGACCCCTTTGAAACAATAGCTGAGATATACCTTGCCTGCCTGGCTTAAGCATCTATAGAGAAAACATAGAGGGCTATGATTGTTCCCGTGGGCTCCCTGATATGTGCATTACTCTTGTCCACAGAGCAACACTGAAGACATCATTAGTGTAGTTATCTAAAGCTAGATTAGATGAATATATAAAGTCCAGATTTTTTTTTTCTTTTTCAGGAAAGATGTTCTCAACAAAACCTGGACCTCAAGATTTACCTTCAGCAGCTGGTTTTCACCAAACTCAACAAAAAGTTTGTGTAACTGGCTGCGTACTTTGACTCCCCTGTGACAGTGTCAAGTAGAAACCAAATGGTTTGGAGAAATGAGTACAGAGGCCAGCAAACAAGAGGGAAAAAAACCATTTGAGAGTACAGAGTAGATGACATTAGTATCAGTAACAGTGTACATAGCACAGTTTAATGCAACTGAAGCTACACTAGGAAGTACAGATTTATTCACCTACTATGGGGAGAGTTTTGCACATTTTCCTGCTGTCCAGTAACCTTATTTTATACTATAATATCTATTAAAGAAATGGTTAAGTAAAAGATAGATCTAAAAATGATTATCTACATCAGTCCCCAGATTTCAGAGCTTTTTTACATCATTCACATATTTAGCCAATGTTCCTCATTATGAAAACAATGGACTTAAGTATCTATGTGAAATTTTCTCACTGAGGTTAAAGAGACAAATAAACCCCCAATAAACTAAATATTGCCAAAAAGTAAGAAAAAAAAAATGAGGTTGATCAAAAGAAAGATAAGTTCTAAAAATCAGCACAATTTCTTGGAAAAATACTTTTTCTCCATCTTTGGAATATTCACATTCTGATCTTCATAAAGACTTTTCAAATCTCCTAAAAGACTCTGTGACAGGAATGATATTAGACTGTTATCTTATCTTTGGATACTAGTTTTTAGGGACTGCTTGTTGAAGCTCATGAAAATATTTGATTCAGTAGCTCAAAATTAATAATTAATCAGAAATATGCCACCAATTACATAAAGTTATCAATATCTTGGTTGTGGTTACTACTGGGACTTGTCTTTCTATCACTAACTTAATATCATAGTGGTACTAATCCAATGCACTGAAATCACAAACATCTATTACTGCTAATCAACACATCCCTACTTTACTTTCTTTGTATTGACCAGACTGTATAGCTAAAAAAAGAGCAGAGTCCATCAAGGGATACTATAAAGAACATTTTTTAAACTGAATTCTGACTGTGGTGAACCTACATTAAACTACAGTGCTTTTTTAAATGTCATTCTGCAATAATTGTAGTCCAAGAAACTTATCTAAGTAACTAGCAAGACACTATAAGTTAGAGTCTATCATATTGCAGACAAACTGTTCACTCCACTGTTTGCAAAATAGAGATAGTACAAGTGAGAAAAGAATAAAATGATTCTGGCAAAACTGTTTGCTCCATTTTAGGCATAGAAAATTGAAGAGCACATATTTTACTATAAACTTTTTTTCTATAGCATAAGCTTCAACTCCTTCTTCTTTGATAAACCATTCTATTTTTTCAAAGATCAAAAAACTTATTTTCCCACCAAACCCCATGCTGAGCTTTCCTTTTATCCTTTCCTGATTGTTGGTATTGTTGCATCCTGTTCACAGTAAATACACCAGATTATCTTTCACAGTTTGCTCAAGCTCTTCCACCTCCACAAAGCTGTCAAAGCACTATTTGAAACACACACACATATACAGGCAGAAAAATACCATCTTGACAGAAATTCATTCTTCATTTACACACAGACTTGATACTTCACTTCTTGCAAACATCAGGCTCGTCTTATAAAACAGATCTTTAAGAGAATTTCAAATAGATTCATTTTTAATGTCCAGGTAGTCTATACTTCCAAAAAGATGAGCCAGGGTAGAAACACAGGTAGCAGCTGAAGAAATTTATATGTGTTAAAGCATACACGAAAGATTTAATTCATGTTTTTGTAAAAAAATTACATTTTTTTTCAGGGTAAATGAGCATAAATTTATTAAATATGTTGACTCCAATTACAGGTGGCACAGAATATCTGGATAAACTTGGAAAGGAGAAAGGTGATGGCAGATTCCAAAGGACACTTAGCATGAGAGAGTAAGTCACTCTAGAAGAAATTAGAGGGCTAAAAGGAGAGAGAAATGTAAGACAAATTCATGCTAAGTCTACATTTTTGTCATATATCAACCCAACTAATGTTTTTTTAATGCATGTCTGTCAAGACTGTATCAATTACTTCTCAGACATGGGTGAAAATGGATTAGAATTTAGCTCTGGTTTTTTTTCCTCCAGTTCAGGACAGAAAATGCAAATAGGTAGTTTGAAAGATGGTTAAATGAATTATGTCTTGGAATCAGGTTTCATACTTCAGCTCTTAATGTGTGCTAAATGTTAGACTTAGAAACTTTCCAGTTGTTTCTTGGTTTCTGCTATTATTCTGTATTTCTAGTTCTAACAACTTTGCTTTAAAAAGAATCCTGATGATGGCTATTGAGTTCAGCTATTGATGAGCAGGCACTTAGGTTTTCATGGTTGTTTGTCTCAGTCCCATAAGGAACTGCATTCCCTTTGACTAAATTCCCCTGCAGTACCACTAGCTATACCATTTCTGTCTCTAGTTGTGTATTATGGAAGAGTTACTGGGTTTCACTGTAACAACTGCATTTCAGTAGTTGATAAATTGATCCCTGTTCATACAATTTAAAAAACACTCGGTCGGTGTTTTATTAATAACTTTTCTCAAATGTTTTGTTAGTAATTCCACATGTATAGAGCACATAGAAGCCATCATTTCACATTACCAACACACAGGAGTGGAGCTTGGACAGTGCTGCATGCTGTATGTTTAACACTTCAATTGTTGTGTCTCCTATCTAATCAGCTAGATTTTAAAGGGCTCACAGACAGTTGCTACAAAGAGAGTTTTATCTTCCAGCTGGCTTATCGTCCCACTACTTATCCTCTAGTTAGCTCTTGCTCTTTTTTCAGTCTCTATCCCTTTGAAAGGTTTAGAGAAAACACTTCAAAGAGTTGTTTTTCAAAGATGTGGTACTTAAGATAAATTCTCCTCCAGTCTGACCCTCTCCTCATATTTCCCATCTTATGAACATTCACATTCAGCTTTCTCTTCTCTAATTTGCTATTGTTACATCCAGTGGCCAAGCCTTGTGCTCACTTCCCATATACAATGAAAATATATTAAAAAAAAAAAGGAAAAGAAAAAAGGGGTAAAATAATCTTTCACTTGATATCTTTGATTAAAGTTTCCCAGTAGTTTGGTTTCACCAGCCTGCCTGTGAATAAGCAGATTGACCAAGATGATTCAATATTAAAAATGCACTGCCAGTGTACTCAATCCATATAATAATTGACAAATTTTTTAAAAGACCCTTAAAATAGGTAAAATGTCCAATTGTGACTGAGTTTCAGAAGGAACTAAGGGAAGAGAAATATCAAGAAATATTCTGGTTCTAGGAAATGTCACTTATCTCTGTAGTTATCCCTGTTTGTCATCTGTCTGATCTATAATTTTCTATTCTGTGCATGTACAACACAAAGTGTCTTGCCTTTTTCCTAGGTTAAAGGGTTCTTTGTGATACATATGTGAGCTGATCCAGCTATAAAGTACACAAGTAGTGTAAAAATAGTCCACTAATAGTCATACAGTATATACCTATATCAAAGTATAATATACATTATGGGAAGTCTCATATCAAGTGCAAACTCCATCAGTTCAGGTTAAGTGCCTTACAGTTCTACATTCAACACTATTTTCAGAGTTCATGTCTTTATTTAAAAAAACCCAAACACCATCAACAGAAACAACCTTCCTCACAAATGCAGTTACCAAGGATTCTGACTAACAAATAATGCAATGGCAAAAAAATTGTTCTTCATTCCTGGCCTTTTTCATTTCCCTTTGGTTTTCTAACCAATTCAAGTGCATTGCCACTTACATGATACTTGATGCAGGATTTGTGTCAGCCAGGGCAGATCATTGAGACTGATAAGCTATTCTGAAAAGTGCCTGATTAGGTGTGTTAGCTTCTGTAATGACTTGGTGTTATGCAAAACAAATAGGTCATGTTGCCCCTAGTCTGCTCCTTAGCATGCACTTGAAATTGGCACCATGTCATCACTGCCACCTGCTCATTCACTGGCAGGACAGAAGAAGATGATATGTTCTGGCAAACTGATGTCCAGCAGCTCAATCACTGATGCAGTGACGAGGGCAGAAGGGAACAAATACTCATAAGAGCAGCCCAGAGGGAAGATCCCCTGCAACTGCCAGCACTGCCAGCCAGTTATTCCATCCCACATCCCCTCTCTACTCCATCTACAGAGTCATGATACTCAGTACCTCTTGTTGGCTTTGTGTGTTCTTATAGATGATATATTTAAAAACTTGGCTAGGCTCAGAATGGTAGTGCTGGAAAGTGTTAATTTCAGCTGATCACTGGCTAACTTCCAGGTCACACTTCCAAAGACTGTGATATCTTGGCTTAGTAGTGGCATGGGACATTTAAAGAAAGATATGCAGCAATGACAGCAAAACTGCTGCCATTTTAGTAGAATTTACAACCTAGTATCATTTATGTTGTGTACTCTTGTATATACTTACTCATGCCAGAATATAAAAAAAGAGCAGAAGTAAACCTTATCATAGAGACAAGAAAGAAGTGAAAAGAAATTTAAGAAAGAAATGTTGCCTTTTTAAATGTCATTGCTTCTGGGATTTGCTTTTCTTTAAGGAACCACATTATGATCTAAATAAATTGCTGCAATTATGGCTCTGATTCAGAAAAGCACTTCAGCACGCATTTAACTTAAGCATGAACTTGGCATGCATGCTGCTGAGTGCTGGCTTGTGATGATGTTGCTGTAACTGAAGATAGAAACCCTACACCTTTTATTCAGTACACAGCAAAAGTTTAACTTTCAGATGATAGCTCAACAAAATAAGTCACCTTTTGGCAAGTATATGCTCAGTATCATAAAAACTGAGTTTACAACATTGTTTTCTCCAGCTTTTTTTTTGACTTATCTTGAAATAACTCTGTTACATTGATGAGTATTAACTAGTTTTATCAAATGAACACTAGCTATTACAGGTGTCCTTGAAGGAAAAAAAATTAAAAATCCATTTATTTCATGAAATAAGGCAATTCAAACTTAAACCACCACCCCTACCCAAGACTGAAACTTCTTTTTTTAGAAGGAAATTGACCAAGAACAATATAATATGGCTAGGATAGATAATTGTGTGAAAGATTGAAATTTTAATCATACATGAACTCTAGCATTTAAACCTATTGTCCAGCTAAAAACCTAACAAATAAATATTTATTTAAATTCCAGCAAGCCTATCAATACTTTTAGAAAAATAAAATCCCTACAGCAATATTTTAAATAGGGACACTTTTAATATTTCCCACCTTTGCTCTTAAGGCACAAATATCAAGCTTCATCATTACTTACTCTAGGCCATTGTGATCTGAAAGAACTGATTGGCTTTGCCTTCTTACCACTGTCAGTGTTTAGTTCTGCAAGAAGTGCTCTACAGAGAAGGAAAGGGAGAAAGCTCAAGGATTTTTCCTTCCTTATTTGTTTTTTAAGAATAAAGTCTTTTTTTTTCTTACGCTGAAGAACCAGTTGGTTTTGGAGGTGGAAGAGTCAGTGAGTTCCCTAATTGAAGTGAAAATAAGCTGAGTCTTGCTTCACTTGTTTTTAGGAATCTTGAGGGAAGGAAGGACTTCTCATTGCAGAATCAGCAAACTAACATCTGTAAACTTTTCTCTGCAGGTCTAACTATTTTTCATGTACATTTTTCATGTTCTGTGAATTTGAACAAGGGCAGGACCCTGTAAATGGGAGGACCTTCCTTAGTGGGGCAGGACCCTGTAAATGGGAGGACCTTCCTTAGTGGGGCAGGACCCTGTAAATGGGAGGACCTTCCTTAGTGGGGCAGGACCCTGTAAAAAAATGCAAAATAAAAATGAAATAGGAAGGACATGTGTAATTTAGTAGAGACTTTGAAGGCACAGTAAGTGTTCATAAAGGAAATAATAGAAAAAAAATTAGAGAAAAGTAGCCAAAGACTGTGTGACTTATTTTGGCCGAATCCCTTAAACTTTTTCTCAGTAATAGCTTACTTCTTATTGCAGAATGTTGCTTCCCCAACCTGACTTTTAAACTTTTGGATTTTGACAGCACTACGAGGTAAAGGTCTTCTCTGACTCATTAACTTCCCATGTTCCACTCTCTGCTCTTATGTTCAAAGTTTAAGAATTAATGTGGCAGCAAAGTCCTAATAACAGCACAGTGATTTGTGGCCAAAGACTATTGAATAGGTTCACATTTGAGTATGCATTGGGATTTGAGAGAATCCTTCTAAATAATATTGAAGAACAGTGGGAGTCCATAAATAAAAAACATAGACGCCAAGAACATAAATGCCATGCAATGCCTTGTGTGTGAGGTTGTACAAGAAGCAACATTCAGCTGTGATGATATAATCCTCTTTAATCCTATTACATTTTTTAAACTACAATCAATTTCTGGTTTTTTTTGTGAGAAATAAATTTGATGCAAATGACACGTGGTATTATAACACTTCCTTTTCCTGTGCCAAAAATATAAATTTTTGTAACAAAGATAACCATGAATACTGTAACTGCTTACTGTAAAGGTCTAACTAGGCCTGTAATCTGTCATTTTTTTACCCTTTTTATGAGACAATCAATAAAACTTGTCATGTTGTTCCTTTTTATGGCTCGTTGCGCTCTTATCAAATACTCAGTGAACTATTGATTAACGGAAAAACTCAAACTGGGGAGTATCAGCTTTTACTCACCTTGAAACACTGTTTCTATAAACAATGAGACTCTAAAATACAGCTCTGCAGAGGTTTAATTCTGGATTGTGAATCATACATGGAATTTCAGATGTTTCTCAGCATCATCAGTTATTCATCAGTGTTCTGGTCCATGAAATCTGCAATTAAAATCAAATGTTAAACAGAATTCTAGTCCTTTTATATGGTAAGTCAGGATTTTTCATTCCACTTAGATCATTGCAGAAATACAACTGGGATCTATCAAAGCGTAAATTTTGTTTGGCTAAAAAGATTACATGTTGCCAATTAAGTGATAAAATGTGATGTTTTTTGCATCCAGTTGCAAATAAAATGAAGTTACTTTGGTCTGCCTTGGGCCAAGACAAACTGGAATTCTTATTCATAAACATAATTTTCTTTTACTACTTGTGCTTTTCTCCCTTCAACTCTTCCAGACCCCTGCAGTCTTCATTAACCTCCACATTTATGTTCCCAGCAAAGGTTGCAACGTTTTCTTTGTGAGAATTCAATATTTTCACTCTAGCTGCTCCTGAAGATAAATTCCAGCAGTTGTTAGACAGGTTATATATTTATTATATGTGGAAATAGAAGAAGTTACTGTTCACAAAAATTAGAAAAAAATCAGGCTTTAGTTTTTGTACCACTGCTTTTTCAGTGCACCATTTTTAACATTTCTTTTTGCTGGAATCAGTAGTAGCCCATTTTGGTTCTATATACATGTGTGCATGATTGTTCCCAAAAGCTCATAAGATGACTCATTACATTTTTTTCAGTTTTTTTTTTTTTTTTTATTTTATTTTGGTGTTGTGTGATGTCATAGTAAGGTTTAATCTGCCTATTTTTTCTTCAATTTTTTTAAACATTTTTATGCAATTAGCCAGCTTCCTCATTCTTTTTCAGTAAAGCTGCAGTATAGAGACACCTGCTGGGAAATGAATGAACAGAAACAAGTGCAAATATCCATTATAATAATAATAATAATAAAAATAGTAATAATAAAATTATTCTTTTTTACAGATTTCAAGATGGAAAGTATTGGTTACCCTTATATTTATTTGGTATTTTTCATTTCTGCAGAAACCCTATTAACTTGATCCAGAAACACTCTAGACAATGATACTCAATTTGAACTTTCAATCTGACTGATTGTAACAGAGTTTAACCTATCCATGGGATTTTGCATCTTTCCATCCACATATTTTGCCCTTTCATTATCAATCAGAGAGAATCCTTGTGATTGGACCCAGGAGTAAGCAATGGCTTGTGTTAAATCCTGTGCATTTGTTTTAGAAGTTTAATTATTTTGGAAAATCAAGTGTTAGATCTAATGATTCTACATAGAAAAATTAAAAAAAAAGAAAAAAGAAGAGAATATGACAAAACAGAAGGTAAGGAACATATTACTGAAACCCATACTGTGTCCAATATGTTCACACAAATGGATAGTTAAAGCTAATGTTTCATTTCAATGTTATATGGAAACTTTCCTCTCACATTAGATTATAATCTTATTATTAGTCATATTATTCATTAAAATCTTCATTAGTCAGAAAAGCCAGGATAATATACTTGACTAATAACTATTTTATTATTATATAATGAATTTGTTTATAAAACATATATTACATATTGAATATCTTATTTATTTAAGCATCTAATGGCAATCAGTAGGATTTTTGTTGTTTACTCTTTTCTGTAGTTTCTGTCATAATTCACAGGAAAATAGCTTCCTACTCTGCTTCAGAAGTCTCCTGAGAATAAGTGTTGTAGCACATGTCTCCTGAGAATAAATGGTGTAGCACATGCTCCAAAACATTTGCAATGATAGCTCCACATGATTATGAGTTAATACATTCCTGGAAAAAATCATTCTAGCAGTTAATATTTTATGAACTGTTTCCTAAAAATATAATTCTTATACACAAGTTAATATAAAAACTTTTTTTTTTTTTTTTTAATTTTGCCACCTGTGGGAACAAATAACATTTTCCAAATGATCGCACTCAGGAATAAATTCACAAAAATACTTTTATGCTGCAATGTTTTGTATTACAGCTCTTGGCTTGAGGCATCTTGCTACTGGTGGAAATGACAGCACTGAATTAGTCATTTTCTTAGGAATGGCAGCTGAGGGAGATTCACCATTTACTTGAAGGAATTCAATCATGTTTCATCCTACCTCTTAGCTAAGAACACTGATCCCCAGCTTGCAGGACAGTCTGGTGCACTGGCCTCATGCATCCTCTGCTTTCTAAGAAGCCTAAGCTGCAAGACCCTTCCATTAAGGCTCTGTGGCAGGTGCATCCACCCAATGAAAATAGGGCTTCTTGGCTGCTGAAGTGTAGCAGCTCCTGATTGCCTTTGCTCTCGGGGCTTCACAGTAGTTGGGGCCTTCGGCCAATGGGAGCCACTGTTGACTACAGGTCAGATTTGGCCTGGGTATAAATGGAGTCCCCTGGGGGAGCCCTTTTGAGTTTCTCCCCTGGAACAGCATGCTGATGTTGAGGGCTCTCCCCTTGGGTTGGGACACTGCCTAAGGTATTGCCTCAAGGTTGCTTGGGTTGGGATGCTGCCCTGAGCAGGTCCTCAAGGTTGAGAGCCCTCACTTGTTAGGTGAGTGATAGAGTGTTTTGGGTTGTTGTTAAACCCTAAGGACTTGTGCTTTGTCCTGTGTTTTGGGTTGACATTAAACCCTAGGAAATTGTTCTGTTCTCCTCTTACAGACATTTGAACCTGTAATTTGTAGAGGGCTAGTTAATTGTGTTGACAATAAATTTTTAATTTTTGGTGGTTGGTTGTTTATCTGAGAGCCTCTGTAACAGGCTCAGTAGCAATGGTATTGTGGAAGGGGAAGCTCCACTTCAAACTCTTCTCCAGTTATTGTGCTAGGTTTAGATATGTGGGAATTTATTATGATGTGTGGAGCAACTTCAACAGGAAAGACTGTTTTGGAAACTTGACAGAGCAACACACTTATGTATGGGCAATTTGAACAGGTAAGAATATTAATAGAAGAAAATTTTTAAGTGCAAATAAACAAAACAAGTTCTCACCACAGCTACATGAAATATTGTTATTTTTTGTGAAGAGCACAGCAATCAAAGTGAATAATTAGTTCTTTAATACTTAGATTCTCAAATGAAACCCAGCTCTGTACCTTCTGCTATGTATTAGCCATAAAGTTCCTGAAACTACTTCCCGAGATTTTCACTATCAGTCACTTAGATGGAAGAGTTCAGATATTTTATAAACCATTTAATCATGTCCTTTGCAACTTCCTTCTAAACTTATAAATACACCTTATTATGCCCTGAATTTTTTGTTGCTTAATTTCTTCATTTTTTCTATCAGTGGATCTTCTGACTCCATTGATTCTTGATACCTAATAAATACCTATAGAAAGGGTCATAATTGTTATTTCTCCAACAATCTCTGCAGTAAACTTGAGTCAGGACTAGAACAAAGAAATAATTTCTTGCCCAACCCAGCATTTATTGAAAAAATACTTCCTCCTTTAAAGTGAGATGCTGTATCGTTACCTTTAGGGGTGATTTTCACCCAGTAATATTCAGTCTATGTGTATCTCTTATACGCATTAGAAGTTCTGCTTCACCTACTTTTTATTTAAGCTTCTCATATTTGGTATACTTTATTAACTTTTTGGTGGGGAGGGGGTGGAATTGTTTGCCTGCTACTTAATTCCTTTGCATGACACTTCGGTGTTCTTCTAGGTTATCAATCTTTGAACTGCCTACCTATTCATGTATAATTTTTGCCCCACTGACAGTTACAATGTTACACGTGTCTTAGTGACATCCTAAGTAGAAGTCTGAATTCAAAACATATTTTCTTGTCAACTTTACTTCAGTGTCTAAATAGACTCCCCAGACAATGTCACTTTCTTGAGCCAGTAATCCAAGGTAGAACTTTAGATAGCGAGAAATGAACAGCACCGAACAACATTCATAAAGGCTTTGAATTTATAGTTTTTTCTAATAATCTGAAATTAGAAGATTCATAAGAAGCTTGTCTTCTCTGATATCTATTGTGTTCATTCTGAGAAGATACTCAGATTGTGGAAGTGGAAAAATAAAGACTTTATGTACACATAACTAAACATGTATACATACACCAAAATACATGTGTGTACACAGACACATATACATATAAACATATACACATGCATATATATAAACTATAGCTGGATAAATTATTATATAAAGTATAATAACCAAGCTCTTTGAGGGGTCACTCTCTGAGATAATCTGTTCTGTTATTTTAATTTTACATGCACACATTTCTATTTCAAGTTGTTTCTGAGTGTTTCTCAAGCAACTTCAGTGTATAACATTCAAAAAGAATGTATTTTGCTATTAACATTCTTACAATAATAATGATTATTTTTTGGGTAGCATACAACAAAGCTACTCTCCATTGTGGAGGGCTTATTAGCATTACTTTTTTCACTGAGGTTTCTTATTACTTCTTTTTTTCAAAAGTATATATTAATATATATTCACAGATCACTCGTAAATTTAATATTTTCTAATCATGTTCTATAAAATGAAAGCTCCATGTCTATCAGTGTCATGACTCTAGTAGTGTAAATTGAAGAAATAGTTCTAAAGGTAGTTAGATTTCTCTAACTTAAAAACTATAAAGAACAACCATATCTCAGCTTAGTGCAAACTGGCACTTTTAAATTAACCAGCTAACTTTAATTGGGAGTAATATCTGAGCACAACCATATAGCTAAAAGAAGTTTACCACTGTTCCATGTAATATATCAAACATAACAACATATGACTTTGTGGCTGACTTTGACATAATCTTAAAAATGTTGTGACATAAGGCAGAAGGCAATAGCTGACTTGATAGTAGATGAGAATTGAGACACAACATTTCTTATTAACTTTTTTTAAGCATATGTGATTAAGAAAATTAATATTTACAATGTTTGGAGTCACATAAGGGACCACTGTAATCAACATCTTAGATCAACCACTGGAAGAATACAGTACAGAAGAATACAATCTAGTTCATGTGTTATCTATTTTTTTAAAACAGATGCTGTGGTGAAACCTAAATATTTACTTAGATAATATTTTTTATTTGGTAGCAAAAACTCTGCAGAAGAACCTGCTGAATTCTAAAATGTATGCATTTTGCTCCATAAAAACCACCATGAATTCACCTTTTGTTTATGAGTCCAGGATATTTTTACTTTCTTCTGTACCAGATGCTACTTCAGCCAGATCCTACTTCAGAAATTCTGGATATCTACCACTTTACCATTAATATTGTTGCTCAGATCCTTTTCTCTCTCTTATAACTGAGCAGGGATCCTGTTGTTTTTGTTCTCCTCCAATAAACTTTACTATATATATATAAAATGAAACATGAAAATAAGACAGTTCTGTGAAATTGCTTCTTGTGCTGGTGTGATTAAGGAGACCTCAGAAGACATTATCTGAACAATAGTAGGTAACTGATTGCTTTAAAAGTGATTTTAAATATATCCTTACTTCTCTTAACTAAGACAAAATTTAAGATCCATATTTTATGTTCTCTGACAGTATTTGGGAGTTCAACTGACATTTAGCTTGTCACAATGGGGCTGAGAGGACAACAGTTAAAACTGATACTAGTGCCAGTTCTAACAGGACTACTTCTTTAATTCCAGCACTACATTTCAAGTCTACCTTGAAGACTCTCACCTGAAATGAGTTTAATCATGATTCCAGGCACCCAAAAAGAATCAGACATAACTCTTCCTGATTCAGCTTTGCTGATGGTGGTTGTTAATGAGTAACCCAAATAAATTAGTGGAATAGACCCTGGAGCAAGTGGCTATGCAACATTATACCTCTGTATCAGTGTGGATATTTCTTAAACTTGTGTTGCTATGTTCTCGTAGGGGTTTTTTTATGTATATACAAAATGTTCTAGCAACCAGACTAATAATTTCCTTAATCAAATAGCTCCTGGACTGCCTTTATGTAACAAAAATGTTAGGTGAAATTCATATCCTTCTTGATAGCAACTTATGTAATGGAATTGTATTCTCAAAAGGCAGTAGAGAACCAAAGTCCAGATGAGAGACCTAAGTCTATATAACTATTTAACACACAAAAAACCCCTCTTCACTAAACTATATTCTTCATCTCAGTTGAGGTCAAAGTCTCTGTATTATTTGGAAATAGATTGTTTTGTCCAGTAAAAAATCAAGAAAGGAAAGTAATTTCATGTGAGTAACCACATATTGGTTTATTATTATAACTCTTGAAAAAGATTAAAAGTGTATTCATCTCCAACGTCAGCTAGAGGGATTTGAAGTGCCTTCTTGTTGCACTAACACGTTAAATAAAACCCAGTTTTAAACATAATGGATAGTTAATTTAGGATTAAACTACTTAGTAAAGTTCACAAAATCCATATGCCTTTTTAAGAAGAATACGTTTGACACACATTTTTCCATATTCACTGCAGTCTTTAGTGAATGACTCAAATGATATTTAGTACAACTAAAGGCATCCTTCCACAATATAATCTTTTTCTCCCCTTCTCTACAGTCTTTAAAAGAGCATAGTACAGATATGTTTGTAAATTACAAATGGAAGAAAGATCTGAGAACATAGGAAAGCCTCACATATGAGAAATTTTGTGCCGATGAGCTAATTACTAAAGTGTAGATTTAAGTATTAAGGTTGTAGGTTTTATGAACTCTCCACAAAATTAAATATGTTTTATTTGTATCACAGCCCTGTGAGAATCCTTTCCATAGAATGGTAGGTGTGTGTGTGGATGTGTGCAGGTGTCTGTACATACCCCAGTCCTGTGATGATGGAAATACAAAAATTAGTGTTTGTGGACTGTAAAAAGAGCACAAAGTATAATATTCTCAACATTCTCCGGAGAGTGATAGTAAAACTACATGTTTATTTTGATCCTGCAAAGAGCCACCCACCATTTTAGTCGAGGTAATATGGTTTCCTAATGTGAGTAAAGTGACACATCTACATAAGTGTTTCTATGGCTTTATGCATATAACTGCAGAAGCTAAACCAATTTCATATCTGACTTTAGCTTACCTGTTTTATTTACTAGCAGAATGGATTCAATACTTACATCGTTATCTAAAATATAATAAAACCAGAATATTTGTTGTTCCTATATCACTGGGTTTCCATTTGCAATGGCATTCTTGATTGTGAATAATTCTTACTCTGAAGTAAAAAAAAATCAAGGTATTATATTTTCAGCACAAAGAATCAGCGGGAAATGAAGGACAGAAGACATTAAATGAAGTAAACATGATGCTGCACTGCAAAGTTTTAACCATGACTTTACACCTGTCCTGGATCATGATGGTGGAGTAGACTAGCTTTACTGTATGTGTAAATATGTACACACATCTTTCTAAGCTCTTGCTTTAGAATAGTTTTTCAGGATCATCCCCCATTTATCTCTGTAATGTTTTCCATCTCTACTAATTTTAGCTGCAGGAAACAAACTTAAATAATAAATATAGTGTTTATAAAACAAGCTTGTTTCCTAACTCTAACATAATGGAAAATAACAGCCTATGCTTTTGTGTTTGATTGGCCTTGGGTTAATGTGTTGATTATAACACATTACCACATATGCATATATGATATATAAAATATATAACATAAATGCTTTGCACATCTCAGATCTCTAGGAAAGAACTCCTCAGAAGAAGAGAAAAACCAACATTTTTCATTCTTATTAATAGTTCCTTGTTCTGTTTTAATATTGCAATTAGGAAATCCCAAGACTCAAAGTGGGATACAAGATAGTATTGTGACTCTGATCACTTTTTTTACAAGATGATTGCAAGCTAAGGATTAATGTTGTGCTTGGGGCTTTGTTTTACTTTTTACCTGAAGGAAGAAAATTTCAGTTCATGGAGTCTCTGCCCAGCAAAGTGCAGTTAAAGAAAAGCATATGCTTTAAAAAGCAGAAGTCAGCACTTTGCTTCTTATTTTTATGTTATTTTCTTTTAACTACAGCTATTATTCAGACCAGACTTTCCATGACTGCTTTTAAGCATATAAGCAGACATATCATATACTATCTTAAAACATTTATGAATATATATTGGCCTATATATTCTGTGGTTGGGTTGATAAGAGTATGCACTATAACTTAATAAGGGATTATTAAACAAATATTCATTCTGACATAAGAGTGGCAGTCATCAGATTCAGGATATCTTACTGAAATGTACCCCTCTGAGCTTTCCATTTCATGGGGAAAATCCAAACAAATAAATTAAAGTCTAACTTTTTGATACATTTCACAAAATCAAGTAAGAGGGGACTGGAAGAGATCTTGAGAAATTTGCATGTACATTTAATCTTATTTTCTATTAAAACAAAACTGTTGGACATATTTGAAATGAAATATTTCAATGTTTCTAAATAAAAATTGAGCCAGAAATGAGTTGTAGAATAAAATCCTTTTTCTGACAGGTTTTATTAAACAGGTTTGCTTGTACCAACACAACCTATGCTTACATTGCAATTTCAGTTGGGACTGTACAACATGTTGACATACTTAGTTAACAATCCTAGATCAGATAACAATATCCCTTGCTGCAGATTTACTTAGATGGATATTCAAACCCTATTTGCAAGTAGAATATATGTTCTGGTGTCACATTTACTTATTTCAGCCTAGACAGAGCTGCTAGTCAAGCAATATATGTGTGTGTCTATGTGTTTTTCTTAGAAGTTATATAAATACATAATTATCAAGCATACATTAATTTATAAAATATGTAGCAAAATATAACCATACTTATTATATTTGTATAAAATATGTATCAATAGCCATTAAGTTTCTGTGTGTCAAGAATACACAGTTAAAAGAATAGCTACATGTTCTCAAAGTAAATATTGTGTTATAGAACTGATATAAAGCCAACTCCACACTAGTTATATCACAGTAGAGCTGGGTCTCTTCATTAGTTAAAGACTTATTATTTGCATATATTAATTCTACACACAGTAGATTTTTTGAGCCTTCTACATGTCTGCATAGGAAATATGTTTAGGATAGTCATGGACTGATTTTTTAAGTAGTGTTTGTTGTATCTAAGGACTTGTGACAGTCAAGTATTATAACAATTGATTTTGGCATGGTTTATATTGCAGAGATTCGTTAACAAACACCATAATGGTGCAAGGTGCATCTTTTTACTGTCTATCTGCAGCTATGCCATTCCTAATGCCATTCTTGTACCATTAGTAATGGCATTCTTTACACAAAACAAAATCTCACATAATTGAATCATGGAAAAAGGATTGACATGGCATTTACATCTTCTAGTTAACCAAGAAGACCTTTAGCTTTGCAAGATAAACATAAGAAAGCAGTTGAAATACCAATAGTACACAGGATGAAAGACAGACATGAACTTACGGACAATGGTACAGCTGACTTTCCGAGTGGACTGCCTGAATTCAAAGGCATAACAACTCAAAGTAGTTTTAGAAACATGAACCTTCAAAGCACCTGCAGTACATAGCAGTTGACTTCATTGATAAAGAACCGATATTCTTTAGTGGTTTTTCTCTCCCATCAGCACTTCCCAGGCAGTCAGTCTAAAGAGATTTGCTTAGAGGCACAGTGAGGTCCAATGCAGGGGTATTCAAGTGACCATTCAATGCTAAATTAGATACCGAATAAATGATAGTCTTACACTCACACTCCTTTATCTCATGCCAGTGCTTCCCAACAGAACAAATTAATTCCTCTGGGGTACATGGCTAACATACCTTTACTGGTTTAGTACCTGAAATAGCTCATTTGAGGTCAGTTAGCTTTATGCAACTGTTCATTGTACTACATTAGAATACACTGTAACTAAAGGAGCAATAACCCCAAAACTGCCAGGATTAGACATTGTAGAGGAAAATGTAAGAGTAACAAAATGTTCTATCTATAGTAAGGCTGTGATTAAGCTGGACAGTACTTCAGCATTTAAGATTCTCAGAAGTAGATGGAAAAATCTACAGAAATTGTACCAGAATTGTGTGCTCCTTTTGGGTAAAACCAGGTTCTTTTCAACACTTTTGATCCACCTTAGCTGTGACTCTAACACTTCAAGATGACACAATGCAAGTTAGCTATAGTCAAACAAATGTAGTGAAAAAAAAGACCAGTTTAAAAAAATATGTCTCTAAGGAGTGCTGTCAGGCAGTCTCTGAGGCCCTGCTCTTTGTAATTCTTCTGCTGAGTAAGCTGCGTTAGGAATTTCATGGTCAATTACAGGAGTCCACCAGTGGTAGGGCACTTTTGACTCCATAAATAATATAAATATTTTAAGAAATCAGGTTCTGTAAGAACTGTGCAATCAGTGATTCATGTTTTCTGATCCAAATAAGCCCCTACGTTTTGCAGATTTAATTTTGTCTTAGCTTGTCTTAGCTTGTGTTGCTTGCCTTAATTCCTTGCAGTGAGGAAGGACAGGAGAGTTGGAACACTTTTCTTTGGTTCTATTATTAAACAGCAGACTGTGGGAATAAGTATGTGCAGAAAATCATCCTACAAGCTCTGTAATATGGGTGTAACGTATAATGACAGATGAGATACACAAGAACTAAGATTCTGAGATGAATTATGTAACAAATTCTTACTAGATGGAAATTTACAGCAATGTAGTCTTCATATTTGTGCATATTTTTTTCTATAATGATAAGCAATTTATGGTAGAAACCAAGGCAAAGAAAATATGTGGCTTGGATAGTTAATAATTACTTTTCTAGAAAGAAGTAAATAGATCATGATTTATAATACTGTCCAAAATTATGTCAAGGTTTAGAACAGGCTGAACAATATGAAAAAATCTAACCCTCAAAATAAAAAAAAAAATCCCAGCCCTCAAACGCTTCACTTCTGATGAACCTATTTTAAAAATGTAACTAACAGTATCTAGCTAGCAGTTTTCAATCATCTTTTTAGCTATTTGTATACCATACAAAATAAAACCTCTTTTCTTTGGCTCTTCATTTGACTGGTCTATTCAGGCATTCTTAATCTATTTTTAGAAAATATGGTGGAAGAAAATTGTTCTTCTATGCTCTTCTAAGGAGCTTGTCCATGGCCAAAGGCCAAAGGCTATTTATGTGGACAAGAATTAAGGACAGTTATGTCAGAGTACAATAACTCTGAGGCAGCCAATTTTTTTCTAACTGACAGGATGCAGTCCAGTGACAGTGTTCTACATATAATTTCTACCTTAGTTACATATCTCCTGTTTGACCTCAATTCATCAGGAAGGGTAAGATGCATTTCATCTATTTTTTACTGTCTTCAAATAATACTTGGTATCTACAATGACAAACAAGTGATGCCAAGGTAGTTTCATATAGAAAGTATTTAGTCTCAATTCATTAATCAAACTGTCTGTGTGGCCCATGAAGACATAAGCACTTCTAGAGGGCAATTCCTGCCATCTTAAAATATGTGTCAAAATTGCTGAGCTGAATCATATTTTGGAACATCTTATTTTTTTCCTCTGGCTTAAGAAGTGCTCATATGACTAGCTTAGAATACATGCCTAATTTATAAAATGGCTAAAGACAAATGAGATAAATCATATTTTCAATCCATTTTCTGTATATAGGACCCTTTTGTAAAATAGGAATATGAGCTTTAGAGCTGTAAGAATAGGAGGTTGGAGACTACTGTCCGAGTAGATATTACTGCCTAAGGCAGATAGAAATCTAAATATAACATTTAACACATACTGTCCTAAACCTGCTCAAAAATGGTAGATTGGTAGATAGTACTGTAATACAAATAATAGTATCAACTATTAGTCTTTAAAAAGAAAACACATTACAACTATTTAAATCTATCTCTACACTTAATGCAGAATGACACTATTTAGATGAGATTTCTTTGGCAAATATTTAGATACTAGAGACTGATTGGGGATACAGACAGTTTAAAATCTGAGATTATTCAGGAACACCAATTTGCCAAGAATACAGCTGAAGGATTTTCTGAGGAAAGTACTCAGGCAATTCAAATGAGAATTTTAAGGCATGAGAGATGGTTAGACCTCTAATTAAAGGGGTAGCCAAGTTCTAGAGCTTGAACTGATGTTGCAAAAGCAGTAGGACATTAATTCATTTAGTTATACATGACAATAACATGAAAATCTGACAACTCAAGCAGCTGTCCAAATTACTGTACATATGTGCTACTCTGATTTTTACAAAATCACACACATACACTCAGATTATGAGTCTGCAGAGGATTCTGTGAACACAAGAAAATATCAGGGCAAACAGAAAAATTTCAGGATAGGGAGAAATAACATCATACCCCTGGGGAAAAATATACATGCAAACTACTGAATACCAGAGCAGAAGCAGAGCAGTTTGATGACTGAATACAAGCTATAAAATCTATAAAGAGATCAGGAGGACTACAGAAAGTCACTGGAGCTTTCAGGAACCACCAACACCAGAAGAAAAGCTTGATTTGTTTCTTCTTTCTTTCCCTTTTGTGAAACCTCTTACAGTGCACTCTTTAGTCCATTCAGAATCTCACTGAATCTAATGCTAGATACTGTGCCAAAACAAGTAAGAACATCAAGATCTGTTTTGGTTTTTGTGTATTATTTCTAAAAAATGGAGGGGTAAGGTATAAACAAGGTGATATGCCTTTGGCAACCATGCATTTAGTAACACATTACCTTTTAACTAAAAATTCATTAGCTAACAACCAGGGTTTGGGCAAACTTTTATAACATTGCAGCAGCCAAACACACACACACAAAAAAGAGATTGGCTAAGCAAAACCAAGGATAATAAAAAACAAAAGGTTTTCTAAATTACTGTTGCCTGTGTCATTAAATTTCATATTGTGCATGGAATCTAAATACATCACTTTGTTCTGCATGACAAGCAGAAGTGAGCATTCATACATTACTCAGCCACTTAATTAAGAGCCTGGGATATTTGCAGTTAGCAGAAACTAATAAGGGAATCACATTTAAATTCAAATCACTCCTCAGGGTAGCTGTCTGCAACATAAGCAAAGCTTACTGGGTAGATGTTCCACTAAATGCTCAGCTAAAAGCTAGTTTTACTGTATTTGTGAGTAAAGAATAAATCTGGTTTTGATTAAAGGTGAGAGTAAAATAAACAAGTCTGGTTTGGATTTTCAAGTTATGTTTTGTCTCAGTTATTTTTAAATTCCTGTATATCTATTATTCTGTATAATAAAATGAGTGAGATTTAGGGCTTTACTAGCACAAAACAGGAGCTTTTATAAAACAGTCAGCTGGGCTTACCCTATAATGATATTTCAAGACATTTTGCAGGAATAAGACCTACTGTGGACAGAAAGCACCCATTGTAGCAGCCTTAAGGAAACATATAAAAATCCATGTATTTGTACACTGTGAGGCATGTCACAATTCCAAAGACTTATTAAATAAATTGAATTTATTGTACTACCAATTTCCTTCTTTGTTGTTCACTACTGAGCATATAATTTTGCATTTGATTTGGGAACTCCAACTCTTAGAGAATTTCAGACTTTTTTCTATAATGGACTGAAAGTAAAGTAATAAAGATAGTAGTAGGAAGTATACTTAAAATGTCATTAGCCCAGAATATTGTCACTGATGTTATGCAGATGACCCCGCACCATCTTCAGACCACTGCTAGGGTCATCACACCAGTTCTAATCCTTTCTTTCACTTTTCTCTAGAAGACATCTGCTTGAAGGATCAACGGATCTCAAATCTTTAAAATTCCAGCTAATTTTTTGTATTTTGAGTGGAAGATATGCCTCTAAAATAGGTCAGAAATGTTCTTTGAAAATAAAGCTTGCTTACAGCATTTCACACATACAAGTAATGAGCTTTATATTAACCATAATCATCTTATCTAAAAACATTAAGATAATGATTTTCGTAAAAACCTCTCTGAATTCTAAAATCTCAGGGTAGGAAAATCAAACTTTAATATCTGAAAACTCACAGGACAAATGTGTTGTTAATTATTTTTCTGCTTTAAGAGTTGCAAGCAAGGCAAAAAAAAGGCAAATAACTTGTTCCTTAAAAATAAAGCAATTTAAAATAGAAAAGTATATGACTTCAATCAAAAAAACCCCAAACCTCAAAATCTTTCATACAAATTTTCAACATGAGAAAATTTATCATGTCGTAAAATGTAAGCAACAGTGAATATTTAATGTTTACCACAACATTAGGGTATGTTTATATCATAACAGATGCATTCTTGCACAGCATGCAAGTATGTTTAAGCTAGATCTGAATGATTTCAGTAAAAAACCTTAAACATTGCAGCGACAGAAAAGTAGTGCTTCTAGCCTAGCAATGAATCACTGCTGTAAGCCACTACTATTTCACTCCTTGCTGCCAATCCACAATGTGCATGTTCCCTGCTGGCCATCTCATCCATACTTCGAGTATGTACAACTGACAACATAAAATATAATTTCTTCTGTGACCTTTCCACACTTCCACTAAATTTAAGGTGTTTTTTCCCTTTTACTCTGAAGTTATTTTCCTGAGGCTCTTTCTGTTGGTCTGGGAGTTCAGCAGTTCTGGGACTCTCATCTTCTATATTAGAAGTATTACATTTGAAATACTTACGTTTTGAGGGATTTTTAAATGCTTTGGAAGTTCAACACTGGTCATTTACAATTTTTAATACTTTTATGAGGGAATCTGCAACATATTTGCTGTTTTGACACTTTTGCTTTACTATACATTGTGTTGTCCACTAAATCATATTATCATACTTTATTTTTGTACATGACATTTTAAAAAATGTAATCTCTTTATGGCTACAGTGGCCAAAGAAGACTCTTGACTCACAGTTTCCTGGAATACTCTGGTGCCATACAAGGATTGTATGACATTTTCAAGCATTAAATCTTTAATTCTCACATTCCTGAGGATGCCTGTGCTGGGGTATGCATCTACGCAGTGAAATGGAACAATACAGGGAAGTTAGCATTAAGTGTTAACCAAGTCTGCTCCAAAATTAGTAGTTTGATTGCATCAGCATGATTATGTGCGCTCAGCATTTATGAGAGGCCTGACATTTCTGCAAATGCAACATCACTCCAACACTGAACTGTTGCTTTCAGATCTGAGCTTTTATCAACACATTAAAGTTCCCTTGTGTGCTCCTCTATACAGTATTGGTTGGAACCAGAGATTTCTGTATCCTATTAAAATGTACAGTGCAAGTAAGCCTTCAGAGGATAGGGATGTATTCTTACTATTCCTTTGCTCATAAAGAAACAGAGGAACAGAGAATTAAAATGCCTTAGGAATCATTCTTTTTCAGCCTTACATTTCTACCATCTGCAAAAATTGTGTTTGTCCAGTAGTGTTTGGTGACAGTGAAATCAGCAACAGAACTGTGATCAAGTGCGAATTTGACCCACAGCAAATCTTAGAAGAGCTACTTCAAATGCCAACATGTTTTAAACAGCTGTTCTCCTATATCATAACTGGAAGAGATTAACAAGTTTGAAGTCAGCTGAAGAAAAACTGTTCTAGTAGATGCATCTTGACAGTAAATTAGGATACATCTTGTAGTCTGCTAACCTTAGTAAAACTGTGTAAGTAGACTAAGAGTTTAGCTCTGTGAATTCTGTAAATCAGGTTTCTTTTTCACCATTTAGTTTTTCTGTGGCAATACACAAAACACATCATAATACAACTTGAAAAGTCTTCAAGTCCACAGTAGTGAAGCCGATGTTCACATATAATGCCAAACACAGTCAAAGCCACAAAAGATCCCCACTGCTTGAACTTCTTC
The DNA here is from genome assembly GCF_031877795.1 of Strix aluco. Lineage (NCBI taxonomy): Eukaryota > Metazoa > Chordata > Aves > Strigiformes > Strigidae > Strix > Strix aluco. The sequence goes on along the minus strand of NC_133934.1, from coordinate 99,903,081 downwards.
ACTTTCTTTCTTTGGGTCTCCTTCTACTTCAAAAGAAGTTAAGAATGTACATCACCTTGTAGCCCAATAAAACAAACAGCCCTTGACCTATGAATAGACATTGGCCTGATGTTTCGCTTTCTTAATGCTAAGCATTTTTAACACTTTATGACACTTGTCCTTTCCTTTTTTCTACTGCAATATAAAAAAAAAGAAGAGCAAGAGGGGTGCTCGAGCTCACTGAGATAGGAAACATATCACTTGGCAAAGGAAAGAGAAGAAAAAAAGCAGAGGCAATCTGCCTTCTCATTTTCAGGATTGAAGGAACAGTATGAGGAGCAATACAGGATGTACAACTGAGGGGAGAAAAAGTGCTTTTCTACTTTTTAGTTGATTGATTTTATCTGGGAGATCATAAAAACACTTGATGTAGAAGGAGAAGTGTGAAGATTTCAGAAATAATTGGGAGAAGGTAAGTAATTCTTGCCACTGGCTGTGAGGTTCAGCCTTGCCTGTGATCCTTTCACAGGCAAACTTGTATGCACATGGACATTATATTTTCACTGGTGAATAAAAATAGTAGTCCTTTGTATGAAGACACTTATTTTCTTCCATAGCAGAGTCTTAAGACTGCTTGGAAAGCATACTGCACCATGTAGAAAGTAGTCACAGAACACAAAATGGAGTATGTAACCTGAGCAAGTAGTAACAGGTTTTTTCTCTATCCAGAACACTCAATTAGTGCTCAGATCCTAAAGAATAATTCATCTGATTTACAGTTTGTTCCTGAATGCCTCTTTTGTAGCAGAATGGGTAGGGAGAGGGAGTCCCCAGAGCTGTTCCCCGGTATGTTGTTTACTGTAATTCAGCTTATTTTTAGCTGCCATCCTCCCCAGGGAGTAGAAATGGGCTTACTTGTACTTACCTGGGAAACAGTAGGGCAGGAAATCTGTGAGATGTACACTAGCTCTGTAGCAGGTGAGGGACCATGGTGTTCCTCTTTCCTTAGCACTAGCATGAGCTTTATGACCTACCCAGACACATAGGCTAAGCACTAGTTACAAGCACAGTTTGTAAGTATCCCTAGGTTAAAAAATGCCTAAACTTTAGATAGATACCACTAAATAACAAGCACATTTGCACAGTTCAAGACTAATTAACATATCATTAAATAACTTAGGTTTTTTGCATTCAAGTTTGGCTCTATACACTGATTTACCTCACAATAAAAAAAAATCATGTCCACTAGGGTTAAGAATAACATTTCTTCTTGCGAAATTTTATGTGTTCCTACTATTTCTTCTGTGTAGTCAAGTTAATGGAAATACATTTTCCAGAAATACGTTTCTCCTGTACACGTGTCGGGGCAATGCCAAGCACAAATACAGGTTGGGTGAATAACGGATTGAGAGCAGCCCTGCGGAGAAGGACTTGGGGATGTTTGACAAGAAGCTCAACATGACCTGGCAATGTGTGCTCACAGCCCAGAAAGCCAACCATATCCTGGACTGCATCAAAAGAATCATGACCAACAGGTCAAGTGAGATGATTCTCCTACTCTACTCTACTCTTGTGAGACCCACCAGGAGTACTGTGTCCAGCTCTGTTGAAGCGAGTCCAGAAGCCAGGTTGAATGAGATTTTGAGCAACCTGGTTTAATGGAAGGTGTCCCTGTCCATGGCAGGGGTGTTAGAACTAGATGATCTTTAAGGTCCCTTCCAACCCAAACCGTTCTATGAGTCTATGATATTTTAGAGAATGATAGCAACAGACTTAGGATATCTATCATGATTTCTAACTTGTGCAAAATTACCAGATCATAATAAGTGAAATTCTCCATGTGTCTATGGTTTGTGCAGCAGAAACACAGTCCATGGTCTTCTTGTCCAACCACATGACTATTTCAAAGGGATAATTTAAGATTCAGAGTAATTAGCGTATTTTTGGCTAGGTCTAAACTACCTGTAGAAGAATATCTCTGTCAGAAATAATAGATCATAGTTTCAAAAGAGTAGTCATTGCTCAGTAATGGAAAATAAAAGTAAGAACATGTGAAATTTACACCATATTCTTAATCTCCATCTTGTTTCCTGTGGTAAGGAAGGCCTTTATGGAACAGCTATTTAAAAACTGTGATGGGATACATCCATTAAAAGTACTCCTTATCCATAATTTTTCAAAAGAAGCCTCTATGTATTAGTCTGGTAAAAAATTAGTCCTTCACAATTAAAGTGGTCAGCCAGTGAAACACTGACGTTTAACAGTTTCAAGAAGTTTAAGTTGTGGACTGCATTTGCACTTTGCTGTTTGTTGGCATGTAGCTAAAGCCAAGGCTCAATTTATGGCAGCCTCATTACTGCTCTAATTTTAGAGCTGGAGGTCAGCAGTCCTCTGAGTTTTCATCCATTTTCTTTCCTGTTACTATTGCAGAGTCCTTGAGTACCTGGGAAAACAGGCCTGAAAGTTGATTTTCCATGCCACTTATACAAAATATCACTCATGGGAGACCAACACTTGATTGAGCATTATGCTTTTTATTTCAGTATAACTTACTGTATTTCTCACTCAGATGCATTTCATAGAACCATAGAATCACAGAATCATTTAGGTTGGAAAAAACTTTTAAGATCATCAAGCCCAACTGTTAACCTATCACTGCCAAGTCCATGACTAAACCATGACCTTAACTGCCACATCTACACGTTTTTTAAATATCTCCAGGGATGGTGACTCAACCACTTCCCTGGGCAGCCTGTTCCAATGCTTGACAACCTTTTCAGTGAAGAAATTTTTCCTAATATCCAATCTAAACCTCACCTGATAAAACTTGAGGCTTCTCTTGTCCTGTCACGTGTTAGTTGGGAGAAGAGACCGACACCTACCTCACTACAACCTTCTTTCAGGTACCAGTAGAGAGTGATAAGGTCTCCCCTGAGCCTCCTTTTCTCCAGACTAAACAAACTCAGTTCCCTTACCTGCTCTTCTTAAGACTTGTGCTCTAGACACTTCGCCATCCTTGTTGCCCTTCTTTGGACACGCTCCACCACCTCAATGTCTTTCTTGTAGTGAGGGGTCCAAAACTGAACACAGTATTCTAGGTGCAGCCTCACCAGTGCTGAGTAGAAGGGGATAATCACTTCCTTAGTCTTGCTGGCCACACTTTTTCTGATACAAGTCAAGATGCTATTGGCCTTCTTGGCCACCTGAACACACTGCTGGCTCATATTCAGCCAACTGTTGAGCAACACCCCCAGGTCCTTTTCCACTGGGCAGCTTTCCAGCCACTGTTCTCCAAGCCTGTAGCATTTTGTTGTGACCCAAGTGCAGGACCCGGCACTGAGCCTTGTTGAACCTCATACAATTGACCTCGGCCCATCGATCCAGCCTGTCCAGATCCCTCCATAGAACCTTTCTTCCCTCAAGCAGATCAACACTCCTGCCCATTTTGGTGTCATCTGCAAACTTACTGAGGACACACTCAATCCCCTTGTCCAGATCATCAATAAAGATATTAAAAAGATCTGGCCCCAGCACTGAGCCCTGGGAACATCACTTGTGACCGGCCACCAGCTGGATTTAACTCCATTCACCACAACTCTTTGGGCCCAGTCATCCAGCCACTTTTTTACCCAGCAAAGTGTACACCCATCCAAGCTATGAGCAGCCAGTTTTGCCAGGAGAATGCAATGGGAAATGGTGTCAAAGGCTTTGCTAAAGTTTAGGTAAACAACATCCACAGCCTTTCCCTCATCCACTAAGTGAGTCACCTTGTCATAGAAGGAGATCAGGTTTGTCAAGCAGGACCTGTCTTTCATAAACCCATGCTGACCAGCCTGATCACCTGGTTGTCCTGTACGTGTCATGTGATTGCACTCAAGATGAGCTGTTTTACAACCTTCCCCAGCACCAAGTTCAGACAGGCCTGTAGTTCCCTGGATCCTTCTTCCAGCCCTTCTTGTAGATGGCTGTCACATTTGTTAACTTCCAGTCAACTGGGACCATCATGTCTTCTTGTTATAATATTACCCAGAATACTCTCATGGGACTCTCTGCATTTGAAAGCATACTTTTAAGTATTTTCAATTGTGTTTTTTACTGTACTCATGTAAAAAAAAAAATCTTTCTGGAAATGTGTTTTTTACTTGATCAATCTCTTTTAAAAGCATTTCCAATGTTTTATTTCCAATTAGTTAATATTTTGCAGTTAAATGTAATATCTATGCTGTATTGTGTCAAAAATAGATAAAAATTCCAAAATAAGATTAATTAAAATATCTGAAGACCTTGAGTTGCATATTCATGAGTAAAATGTCAGAATTCCTAACAACTAGTGTTTTGACCTGAAAAGGAATTAATGGATTACTATTAAATTAATGGCACACTTAGCTGTTCTGTCAAACTCTATTGTCCACAGATTTCAAAGGACATGAATAGCACTTTCTTTATTTGCAGATGGAAGAACTAAACCATAGAAACTGGTGGGTGTCTAGCAGGTTAACCTCATGATTCAGTACTTCTCATCTTTCTGAGGTTGCCCACATTGACCTACAGTGACTTATGGCAGTAGGATGTTTCTGTTTATCTCATGAAATGCCACCTGCAAGGTGCTGAGCATAAATCACAAGTAAAAGATGTAATTATGTCCATGAATTCCACCAAGACAACTCTCATGCATAACCTTAAGCCCAAACTGAAATGCGTGTAGACCCAGACCTTGATGAGATGCATTTTTCTTTAGTCAGAGGACCAGCAAAATATCAATGTACTTCTGAGATGCCATGTAAGTTCTTGGAACAGATTTTAATGGTGTATTGATTCTTTGTCTAGGATGAAATTCAGTCTGTACAGTTCTCAGCCCTAGATAAATGCCTTTATCATTAATATAAGTATCATTTATATAATAAATATAAACCATTAAATAGATATCAGTTTATTACCAGTTCCTTCACTGTTATTTCAAATTTTAATGTTTCATTATTTTCTGACTAATAATAAAACTGTAGTCTGCAAACTAGTAGACATTTTAAATCAGCTTCATTATTATCAAATCAGAAGTCATAGACACATGGATGTATTATGTCTGTATTTATACCTGCCTTAAAGTTTCATTTAATGGAATTTATTAATGAAATTCATGTTTTTATATACCATCATGTCTTTCTGTTTCATCACTTTGATTTTATAAACAATTTCGCATTCATATGTTCTAATACCAGGCACTATATAAAGAGTTGTGCTAAAGACATGTTAAAGAATTGTAGATAAACTCAGTGTGATGGTAACTTTAGGATCAATTTCCATTCATTTAAGCCTTCTTAGATGGGGAAAGTTTCCTTAGGAAGAGTTTTCTTCCTTTCTAAATAATTAGTAGTGGTCATAAAAACAAGTGATTTTCCAAAGTACAGACAAGCATGAGGAATACTGTCCTCCTAAAGCTGAACTACCAGCTCTCACAGAACTTAATAGGATTGTCTATCATGCACATTGAAGGACAGTACTTGGGCACTGTCAGTTCTGCCAGTGAAATATACATCTGACCTACAATATCCTAACTATTTCAGATGTGTGCCTGTCTCAGACAAAGTCTTTCAGTTGTGGCAAATTATATGGTGGTTTTGCGAAGGGGATGAAACAACTACAAGGAATTAGCCTATGATGAGAATTAGAACTGAAATAGCTGATACCTCACCTTTTCTTAGCTGTGCTTTTCTTTTTTTATCTGTGTTAAAATTAATTACATTCTCTGTAGTGTTACCACTACAAAACAGAGAAGCATTTGCACAAAAAAAAAGAGACAGTTGAGTTTTTATTTCTGCAAATGGTCCTTTTAAGATGGGAGGTGAGAGACATCTGTTTCAAATCTCATGCTTTAAAGTAATACCAATAAATGGGATAGGGTCTGGTGACAATTGACATCGAGAAGCTGAGGAACTCAACAATTTTGCCTCAGTTTTCACTGGCAATTGTTCTTCACACATCTCCCCAGTTCCTGAATCTCAAGGCAGGCACTGGGGAAATGAAGTCCAACCCATCATAGGAGAAGACCAGATTCAATGCCACCTGAGTAACCTGAACACATACAAGTCCATGAGACCTGATGAGACGCACCCCAGGATCCTGAAGGCAGGTGTAGTTACTAAGCCACTCTCCATCATATCTGAAAAGTCATGGCAGTCAGGTGAAGTCCCCAGTAACTGGAAAAAAGGAAACATCACATTCATTTTTAAAAAAGGTATAAAGGAGGACACTGAAGGCCACTGATGTATTGTGTTTGTGTGGCAAGGTTTTGGTAGGTGGAGGGGCTGCAGGCGTGGCTTCTGTGAGAAGATGTCAGAAGCTTACCCCATGTCCAATACAGTCAGTGCAGGCTGTCTCGAAGACAGACCTGCCGCTGGCCAAAGTTGAGCCAATCAACGATGATGGTAGCACCTCTGTGATGATAACATATTTAAGAAGGGGGAAAAACACCGCTGCACAACAGCAGCCAGAAGAGAGGAGTGGGAATACGAGAGAGAAACAACTCTGCAGACACAGAGGTCAGTGAAGAAGGAGGAGGAGGAAGTGCTCCAGGCACTGGAGCAGAGATTCCCCTGCAGCCCATGGTGAAGACCATGGTGAGGCAGGTTGTTGTCCCCCTGCTGTGGAGCTCCCCACGGTGGAGCAGATACCCACCTGCAGCCCTCAGAATCCCCTACGCCTTCTACAATGGAGTGACTACATTAGTGGATAAGGGATGAGCAGTTGGTGTTGTCTATCTTGACATCTCTAAGGCGTTTGAAATGGTCCCACACAACATCTTGTCACTAAATTATAGAGATATGCATTTGATGGATGGACTATTTGATGTATAAGAAATTGGCTGGATGGCTTCATCCAAAGAGTTGTATTCAACAGTCAAATGGAGATTAGTAACAAGTGGTAACAAGGGGTCTGTATTAGGATGGGTACTGTTCACGATCTTTATTAATGACATTGACAGTGAAATCGAGTGCACCCTCAGCAAGTTTCCAGATGACACCAAGCTGAGTAATGCAATTGATACACTGGAGGGAAAGGAAGGGAAGGGAAGGGAAGGGAAGGGAAGGGAAGGGAAGGGAAGGGAAGGGAAGGGAAGGGAAGGGAAGGGAAGGGAAGGGAAGGGAAGGGAAGGGAAGGGAAGGGAAGGGAAGGGAAGGGAAGGGAAGGGAAGGGAAGGGAAGGGAAGGGAAGGGAAGGGAAGGGAAGGGAAGGGAAGGGAAGGGAAGGGAAGGGAAGAGGAGTTGGAAGGAACCTACAACGATCACTTACTCCGATTGCCTGACCACTTCAGCGCTGACCAAATTTAAATAATATTATTAAAAACATTGTCCAAATGCCTCTTAAACACTGACAGATATCCCTGCACATGGTAAGGGGTTGGACTAGATGAGGTCCCTTTCAACCCAAACTATTCTATGAGTCTATGATTCAATAACTTTAATAATTTATAAGTTAACAGAGTTAAAGAAATTAGCAAGAAACTCTGAGTGGTGGGTTGCTCTGGGGTTTTATCTAAAAAAATCTGTCTGTAGACAACCTTTCTTTCAAAATTATATTTGGGGGCAATTTTAGTTCATGTAAATGAGTAAGGCCTTTTCATAATAAAATTATCACATAAAATACGGCTTATGTTGTCAGCAAGTGAAAGTTCACCACAGTTCACTGCTATCTGAGTTGTGTTATGGTCAGAATTATCAGTATATTAAGCACACATCACAATAGATAAACTTCTACACTTCCAGTGTATCCAAAGCATATGAGATGTAAAAACTGGCTGAGCATCTGTATAGCTTAAATGGGAAAAAAGATAGATTCTCTTTTCTTTAGAGCAGATGTGTAAATTCTAAGACAATGCTGTCTCATAGCCCATGTGAAAACAAGAAACAGGTCTTATTCCAGGCCAGCTACAACACACTGACACAAATGATGCTAACAGTGTCCTTTACTAAGAAAAGAGCCTCAATATTAAAAGTGTACAAATCCTATTTTACTTTCATGATGGGTTTGAGGCACACCAGTAATTACATGGAGAGAAATTTGGACGTTTGTTATCTGTTTTAAATCTATACTGTTGATAAATAAAAAGATTTCAATCTCAAGGGCCTCCTGGCCAGAACCTCCCACCACAAAGTTAATTCACTTACAGAATGTTTACTAAAACCCTCGACTCCCTCTAGATAGTTTCAGTCCCTCATTTATCATAGATGAACTGGTTACAGAGGATTTTCATGCAGTTATATTCTTTATGAACACAGATAAGCAAGTCTCTTTTAAAACAAATCAGAACTGCCTGATAAATTAGTCTACCAGAGACACAGGAATTAGTTTGCATATAAACTACAAATTTTTTCATACATTATAGAGGCTATAACAGACATTACCAAGATTTCCAAATATATAGTTATTTTCTTGCAATATTTCCCTACAGAAATAATGGGGTTTACACAGGTAAATCAATTATGCATTGTAAAGATAGGCCCATATAGTGAATGACATATATACATATTTACATCCAATTCCTTTTAAAGCACTTTTACAACCTCTCAACTGTGTCTGTGAATATAGTGCATAATGACCACTTTTTTTTTTTTTTTTTTTTTTAATGGTGGACATTAACATTGTATTTATTACATTAGAGTGCTTCTGAAAACACTTCTGGAGTGTGTTCGCGACTTCGGGGTATGTCTTCTGTTACTTCTTTAAATGAAAATGATACAGTAATTTACAGGTGATTCAAAACTCTACAGCAGAAGGCTACAGTACTCTACACAGACATTCTTTGGTTAACGTTAGTCTGTGTCATCACAATAATTTGACATACTGTGAAGCAAAACACATCTGAACAGAGCCCTATTGTTCTTATGCCACAGGCATTTTTTCTGTTTCAGATGACTGATATATTCTTCATTGTTGCAACAGCTGAATCAAATCTTTCTATATAGCCTCCTATTTCATTTTGCATATAGTAAATGCATGCAAGCATTTTATAGTAGAGATTTTTGAGTTTTAACATAACTAAACCTTAATTAGCTGGCTTGCGTGAGAAACAGCACAGTGTTCATTCCACCAGCTAGTTCAGGCAAACAACCCCCCTAGGTCTTCAGTCACTTGCTCGATAGGCTTTTTTTGTCTACCAATCCTGAATTCATCCTCTATATTTGCTATTAAACATGAGACCAGAAAAAAAGGAATATTTGAGCCTTGAGGAGAAGAGGAAAGTGGAACACTGCATCCAAAAGAGTGGTTGAAATGAAACACAAGTCAGATCACTACAGCCCTTTGAAGAGAAAAGTGTGCTATGGCCCCCAAACCATGAAGATGTTAGGAAATAAAACTTGATTTTTAAATACTCTAGAAATACATCCAGACAACCCATGTTAATGTTTTTCTCTGTATTACAACGTTGCCTTATAGAATATGTTAATACTGCTGTTTCTACTGATGCACAGAGAAAGTAACAACCTGTCTTCATTTGAGACAGCACATGAGCTGCTTCTCCCCTGTCATACATTTGCCCCATGGACAAAGGCAAAGAGAGCTGGCAAAGCTGCTGCCTTAAACACACTCCTTTGAGATGCTGCATTATCAGTATCTCTTCTGTTCTCCAGAATGTCCCAGGAGTACAGTAGTTCACAGAATCACAGAATCATCTAGGTTGGAAAAGACCTTAAAGATCACCTAGTCCAACCATTAACCTGACACTGACCATTCTCAACTACACCATATCCCTCAGTGCTATGTCAACCCGAGTCTTAAACACCTCCAGGGATGGGGACTCCACCACTGCCCTGGGCAGCCCATTCCAACACCCAACAACCCGTTCTGTAAAGAAATGCTTTCTAATATCCAGTCTAAAACTTCCCTGGTGCAACTTGAGGCCATTACTTGTCTTATCGCTTGTTACTTCATTACAGAGACTCTTTTAAACCCATATCATTTGGGGGTACAAACTTTTCTAATTTGCTCTGTTATGTGGTTTCTTAGAAAGCCTTCACTGCTGTGCTAACTGAATTCTCTTCAGTGGATCCCACCTTAAACATTCAATTGTTTCATGGAAGTCCATTGTGAGACTTACTCTAAAAACAAGGCACTTCCCATGCCAATTTTCTCATGAGAGGATGAGCCATTATTTTTTTTTTTAATCATTGACAGAACCATAATTTAACTTAAATTCCTAAGTTTGATGTCTCAGTGAGCAGCTCACTGAGATTAAGCTGGGCATTCATAATAGCTTCAAATTTAGTCATATGGTTTGTTCTTTCTCTTTTTTTTCTGTAATGGGGAAAAGAACTGTATGTATATTAGTGTTTCATGGAAGTACTTTGCTTTCAATTTAAGCTGTAAATTGTTTACATTACAGAGAAAAAATCAGAGAAATTGATATTTGAAGCAGAAAATGCCATAAGTTTGCCACGAGTTTTAGATTCCATAAGAATTAGTTTCTGTGATAATTTTGTTTCTGTGGGAATTTGGACCAACAAGAAAAACTCTGTATTGTCTGAACAAGCAAGTCTTACCCTTCTGAATCAGCATCACATAACCCCACACTATCTTTTAAAGAGTCAACTTTGTCTCGTGTGCCTCGAAACTGAATTCTCCTCGATGTTCACGGATCTAAAGAGTGTGTACATTTTGGTGTTTTCACAGTTGTTTTTGCAGCTAGGGAGGTCCCCAGCAGCAATCATGCCAGTTACATTATCAAACTTCTTAGAAGTTTTAGTCTAGACAAGATTCAGAAGCTGATAAAAACCCCCAACAATGTAACATGAAATACTAAGGATCCTTGCCTTATTTAAAAACAAATGAAAAATTATAACTCTTGTTTTGCACATCAATGCACTACTACAAAACTTTTGATAAAATGTTCATTCACTTGCTAAAAGGTAGCCCCACTTTGCCTTTACCGAAGGAACCCAATGAAAATCATGTAGATTGATTTATAATAATGCTTCCCACCTGTTGGGTTTCATAAATGCAATACAAGAAAATCACAGGACACAGAATAATAAACCTTTCTAAACATGTACTTGTGCCAGAGGTAGTGGTGAACAGGCAGCAGCAGCAATCCCCAAGAACAAGCGGTAAAGCTGAGCAACTGCCTACAGGGCATTGACAATTTTCTTACTGAAACTTTCCTATGAAAACGTTAGAATCACTGTCTATGATTCACAGCTTTACAGTAGCTCTTTCTGGAAGTCTGTAAAGAATTGAAAATGGGATCTTCTGCATTTTAGATGTCAGGAACCACTTTAATAAAGCATCATTTAGGCCTTCAATAAATCTGGTACTTTGCAGGAGTAAACTTTACAAAACTGTTCTTTCTGGGCTGTGTCCTGTGGAATCACAGTGCAGAATCAGACTTTGGATTGTGATCTTAGCCTGAAATTGATGTAGAAGTATTTGATTAGTATTTGGGCATCAGCCATCAATGTTCATTTGATACAAAAGCCTTGTTAAGTCAAAAGAAAGTGTTTTGGCACTCTACAGTGAGGAAGTGATGTTTTCACAGATAGCATGTATTATTTCTTCACACCTGCAGGTAGTCATGACACTTCCATGAACAGGAAAAGTAGCTCCCTATTCTACAATAGAAATAAGAAGAAAAGAATATGAATAGATGATTATGGTGACTTAAGAGTAAGGTGGAGAAATCATGAAATCAGCTACCGTGCAATCACAATCAGGAAATACTATATTCTCAGGAGTGCAGGTTTTTTTAAATTTTTCTATTAGGTTCTAAATTAACTTTATTTGCTTAATAAAGTAAAGTAGTAGAAAGAATGGAGAGGAGAAATAGGAATTAACTGGAAGTGACTTTTGAAAAAGGATTCTAAAATAACAAGCAACTGAATCACAGAATCACTTTGGTGAGAAGACACCTCTTGAGACCATCTAATCCAAAACCCCTGCTGAAGCAGGATAAGCTACAGCAGGTTACCTAGAGTATTTTAAGTGCTCTAGAAAGAAAGACAAGGAGATCACATTGCTGCTGTACAAGATAGGTGATTCCTGCCCTTTCTGCTGTCACACACACAGAGTAACAATCTGCCTTTTTTGCCTGAGATCACAGACAAGCTGCTTCTCCATAGAGAAAGGCAGAGAGCTGGAAAAGCTGTTGCCATAAACACTATGCCTTGGGACACTCCAGTGTCTGTGTCTCTGCACTCCAGAACATCCAAGTTGTATGGCAAATGCCCAAGTTGCATGACATGAAAAGGAGATCAGCATGAGGGAAGAAGTCAAGTTACTAACAGCATAGAAATGATTCATGCTGTGTTCACAGAAAACAACCAGGAAAACTGGAATGTAGGTAGGTCCCTAATTTTGAAAGTGAAATAGAGTTGAAATTAATGAGAAAAAAGCTCAGTATAACACAAGGATGTAAGGAGAAGGATGGGAAACAGTCAGTCAGAAAGGTCGCAGTGGCAGAGACCTAGTGGATTAATTTGTTTTGTGCAATACAAGTGCTAAAGCAGCTATGGAAGAAAACAAACAGCAATGACAGAAATTAACAGACTTCTGCAATGACTGAGACATGAATAGACTTTTATCTATAGGACTTATTTCAGTGAAAACAGTGAATACTGGGAAAGTAGGTAGATTTAATGAATTAATATAGCCTTGGAAAGAGACAGCTGAAACAAAAGTGAAGTTGAAAGCCTGCCCACCTTCAGTGAGAATGGAAGTGTTAGTAGTCAGGGAGTGAAATAAAAGATGGAGAAAATATTTTATTAGGGTTTTTTTAAATTTGTTTTGGGTAAGTTTAAATTGAGGAGGCATATGAATCAATCATCAATATCCCAAACCTTCAAAAGGTCATGAGACAGGGTGAGTGGTAAAGACACAGAACTGGCTTTGGAGAATTTGATCATCAGAATGGGTGAAATTGTTTAGATAAGAGAACTCTTATGGTCAGTGAGAGAGGTGAATACATCAGATGAAAGGAGACTCTTATGTTACATTAACCATCAAAGCCACCCTGTGGTTTGAGATCTTCTATCACCTCTAGGTCTTCAGCATAAACCAAAACCAGTATCATGTCCTCTGCTTTGGTGTAGTAATTTCTAGCAGATACAACCAATTTTTTTAGCAGTTTTGTCCCATCATTCAGAAGCCTGAAAAAGAAAGCAATAGCTTAGGAAAGGAAGTTGGTATGAATAGGTATTGGCAGCTTCAGGAAAAAGGGGTTTTAGCAGTGAAGAAAATAGAATCACAGAGTTTCATGAGAGATCTAAGAGAGAAAAGGCTTTAAAAGAAGGAGCAAACAACAGCTTTTTTCAGTAAGAGCTTCAGACGAGTCTAACAAAATTTAGGGAACTTCATAGATCTTGCACAAAAAATAAAATCCTGAGAACAAATTGCCTAAAAGATAGAAACCAAACTATGAATAAATGAGCATTTCGGTCAGTTCACAAGTTAAAAGTGGTAACTACCAGTATTCTGTACAAGGACTGTACAATTGCTGACTGCTGTGGAATATTTGCTAATGATCTGGAACAAAATCTGCAGATGATTGAAATGATTTAAGTTTGTACCAATATGACTGTGATGATTTCAAATTAACCTAGTAAAGGAAGAGTTTATGAAAACTAAACTTCCCTGTTCATGAGTACAAGGTAGCATACCTTATAAAGTATATTTTGAACTACCAGCTGTAATTTAACTGTGAAACTCAGCAGAGGAGGAGATGGAAAGAGAAAAGTGCGTGATTTTAGAGATCAACTAAGAAAAGAAATGTTTGCATCTACATAAAAACCATAGTTGAAAATAATACTAGAGATATCATAGTGATATTGTGTAAGCCAACAGTACAGCTTCACCTTGACTGCTGATGATTTCTGGTCACCCTGACCATAAATTATATAAAAACTGAAATGTTCAGAGAAAAGTGACAAAAGGATAAGCACAAAGACGGTCCATGGAAAGTTCATTGAAAAGATGAGTAGCAGGTATTGTGACAAAGGCACAGAAAAACCATGCTTCTATTCACATACGCTTTCAGAGAATAACAAGATTTCTGCTAAAATGCAATGTTTTTTTATGCTGAAGATTCCATAAAATGAGATATTTTTCTACTCTTAAACCAAAGGGTTAGAAAGGTTCCTCATTATGCAGGTTATGACATTTTTTTCTGGCATGGATTTTTTAACAACTTTTTCTGAAGCAGCTGACACAGGCCACTATCACAGACAAGTTCCAGAGTACTGGAAGACAGATAATACAAGAAAAAAAAAAAAAAAGGTCTTAATTCTACTTAATTGTATTTTCATTTTTGCTGAAGTTTATTAGAATGTAATTTAATAAATCTACTTGATATACTTTTGCTGGCACATTAAGATTTCACAGATTTCTAGTCCACACGTTGATAAAATTCCTTCAAATTATTCTTAATTTCTTAATTTCTTAAAATATTGTTTGTATCTTAATATTCTTAATTTCTTAAAATACTGTTTGTATTTTATTGCCTTTTAATATCTGTATTTTCTTGGATCCTTCTGTGAATTCCTTTCAGAATAATCAAAACTTCCAATACAGCTTGATAAATAGGGTTACTTTCTAATAGAAAATACTGTGTACTTGTGTTTCTTTATGTACTCTAATTTGTGCATAGTGACCATTCAAGAATAAAAATATTATTTCAATAAGACACACAGAGACAGAGGGGAGAAAAAGGAGAAAAAGAGAAAAGAAAGAGAGAAAGGAAGAACAGAAAGGAAAGAGAAAGAGGAAGGGGGGGGGAGAGTTATTCTAGAAGAGATCTGAATTTTTATTATAATCTGGTAGGCTTTTAGGAATCACTGAATTAGGCTTGCTTTCTATAATAAAATCCTATCAAACTGCAGCTTTAATGATTTTTACACTGTAAAACTATTCTTTACCCCTTTTAATATGGCAGTTTTTATTGTATTAGAACATATTCCTTATTTCATTGTTTTCTCTTCCAGTGGTTCCACACTGAGTCCCATTTGACAGATGTAATATCTGTATTTCTTTTTTTCCATTTAGATGATTAATCACAATTGTCCTCAAATACAAAGGGATATTCCCTTACTAGAACATACCAAAATAGTCTTTCTAGATGGGAACTTTTCAACGTTCTATGTTGTTATGTTCCCACAGTTTTCCATTTCTTTATATAAATTTATAGAATTCCAGCTGCCCAACAGTAGCAGCCTTCTTAAGTATGTTTATACTTTTCTTATTGCTGCATTCTTTGTATTATTTTACTTTATAAAGTCAATATTTTAATTTATCAAATGTATGACAAATTCTTCCTGTTTCCTTCCTGAAGGTTTTTATTGTTCTAAGAAATGTCAGGGTGTTTCAAAGTTGGTGGTATACACAGAATTTTTAGCACAACTAAGGGCACAGCAGAGATAAGCTGAACAGTAAAAATTCAGTAGCAAAGAGAATTGGAGTATTTCATAGTTCTCGTTCACGCTTTTCTGTGCAACTACAACATCCAGCACGGGATTGCAGTAATCAGAACATACAAAGATATACTCTGAAAGACTTGTAATTTTTTTTTCCAGTTCTTGCAGTCTATATGAAACAATTTAAATATTTTACTTCAGAAATGGACACAGTTAGTATACATAGACAGTCATACTTTATTTTTCAGAAATGACTTGTGAACAAGATATACAGTGTTTGTGTCTCAAATAATGCTTGAATTTTACTATTAAGTCCAGTTTAGCTGGTAGCTAGTGGGCATGTTCTCCTCCAGAATGCCTTTTTTTAATTATTATAACAGAATTAGAAATTTCTTTCTGCTGTTAGTCAGTTTATTCAGTATGCCCCTTGCCCAAAGTGTAATCCTTGAAACACTGATATCAAGTTAGTACTGATCATCACAGCAATTTATGACCTAGTTAGCAGAGGTTTTCCCGCAGACTTAAGAGAACTTGGATCACACCTTTAAGGAGCTATCTTAATTATTACTAGAAGCAGCTTTTGCAATTACTTATCAAACTTTGTTACACTGGTCTCCATTTTGACCTCTATTTAAAAAAAAAAATAAATACTTAAACACTTTCCTCTGTTTCTTTGAAGCAAAATGTCATCAAGAAGATTGCAAACTGTTACTGCTTTTCACTGAATAAATATCCACAGTATTTAAATACTAATGTAAGAAAAGGAAAACAAAGAATATTTGGATGACTAATTCTTTCCTGAAATAGCATACCTCACACATTATAACCTTCAGTCTTTTACTGAGAAATGTAAGTACCAAATATTTTTCATTCTTCATGTTTCTAGTCACCATGAAGATCTAAACAGAACATCATTGATTTTTACAGTTGTTATTTGTGGTGTTTGTCTCTTGCTGCTGCGCTCCTTTCCTCACTGCTTTCTGTGAGAGCTATAATTCCTCTTAATGAAATTGAAGAAATAGAGTAAAGAATTTCAAGAGGTGAAAATTTGCAAAGGAGTTTATTAAGTGCTAAAAAAGATAATGTGTTAATAAAAATATTCTCACATTTTCAATATTATACAACTTATTGACTATAATAAAATTACTTGTGACAGGTAACATTAGGGGTTTTCATATTTCTTTTTAGTAGTTTACTTAGCGTACCTTATACCTTTTAATACAGAAAACAAAAATTATACAAATGAAAATACATGACATTGGATCATTTTTTAATGACTTAATAGTAGAGGCAATGTATAATGAGGTCAGTGCATCAATTTCTAGAGAGCCTCACAAAAAGGATTTGGTACAAATATCTTTGAGCAAGGGACTAGATAGTTGTGGGGATTTTGTTACTGTTGGGTTTTGGGTGAGTTTTTTTCAAAACAAATCTCAGTGCCAAAAATCGAGCTTAGAAAATAATTTCTCAATATTTAACGAAATATTTTCAATCTCAAATAAAAAGATGGCTACTTTCTATAAATTTCTGGCTGTTTCTGTCTTTGAAAATATCTCCTTATTAGTAAAATAGTATCGCTTTTTCAATTCATCACTTTTCACATAAAATTTTTAAATTCCCTGATCTATTTTTTCTTTTTTTTTTTTTTCCTGAAATAGTTCTTCAATATGATGAATAAATCAGTTCTTCAGTATTAATATTAGTCACCAAAGCTGAATCAAAAATTTTAAGTGTTTTTGGCTAGCTATATATGAATTGTTATATTAATTCCGTTTTCAGATCAAATAAATTGGTTCTGTTACACAGGCCTTCACAATTTACTCCACAGTCTTTTATAAAATGGTACTTTTTCTGAAATTAGTAAGTCTACACATATATATGTACATAGTACTTTAAGAGTGATTAAAGAAACTGGTTCTTTTAATCTCCTTGAATTTAATATTTGAGTGCTGTAGAGGTTTTTTTTTTCAAATTATCTTCACTATTATTCATACTTGATTTCAGAATTAGAAAACAGAAGAAAATAAAAATTATTAAAATAAAAACTATGTAAAATACTGTCTTTTAGACTGTGCTTTCTAATTAAATATTCAGATATTTTCCTTTGCTTTTACATTTATAGTTACATCACTTCTTCAGATCTTACTTATTTTCTCATCAAGGCAGACATCCATTCAGGGCTTATATATGCCTAAAGAACATAGTACTGGGTGAAAAAGGATTTACTATTTTATTTACTTAAGGATTTTCTAGCATCTACTCTTGCAAATCACTCACTTTGTAAAAGTCAAACTGTTTTAACCATGTGCCAGGAAATAAAGAAATGGCAATCTCTTTGCTGATATCTGAAACACAATAGAATTAATCTGACTTTATTTTATAAATAGAAAACTGAAATATTTCCAATAATTTAGAGTAGTTTCAGCCAAATGTCCCTGTTTTTGCTTTTTTCCCCTTGCATTCTGGAATAACCAAACTCACTAGATAAATATCAGCACTCTTCAAAACTAACTTGCAATGTTCTCATATGAGCTTTGATTTGTGATGTTGACTTATACCAGATGAGCTGGCCCCTTATAATTCTTATATTTTGTCTCACCACTATGGTCAATAAAGCTAATATGTAAAAAGGGCAAAATGTCACTCTTATTTATTATATATGCTCCTAGCATTTCTCTGTGTGTGTCATATTTGTCTACTTCACTGTCAAAACATGTTTTTACTGTTAGCAATAAAAACTAAGGGAATGTCAGCCAGGTGCCACTGTCTCACATATTAGCAGCAAAATTGTCAGATCTTAGTGGCAACAATTGCATACATCACTGAAGGATCTGATTTTTAGAAAAGTGTTTAATAAAACGTTAATCAACAGTGTTTTGAAATAATGTAAAGAGATTAATTATAAGATCCCCCTATATAACTGTAAAAGGTTTCAAACATTTATCCAACTGGCCTGATGCAAAGCACACTGGAAGCCATTTGAAAAGATTTTCCATTCTGACTTCTGTATTCAGTACCATGAAAATGAGGGTAGGAGTAGTGGGCTAACCTTTTCTTTTCCACTTCAGCAATTAAGCCATAATGATCCGCCTGAAGTACTGAAATTGTACCAATTCTTGGTGTAAATCAATCAGTGCTTAACTGAGAACACTCTGCTGTTCTTTTGGTGTTTTCATGTGCAATAATCATATGTGCTTATAGAAAATGCATAAGTACTAATTTATAAATAATGCCTGATGCAAACCTCTTGTACTGAAAGCAGTGTTTGCTATTAACCTAAATTAGGTCAAGAATGAATGTATGCTAAAAAGACTGTTGTGTTTCTAGATATTTCCAGACTTTTATGTCCTAATTATATGATTTTGAAAAGATACAAATACTTTCCATTTGAGATGTAATGGCATAGCTCTTCCTAAGATGATTTGCTAATTATATTTTTAAAGTTTATGACCAGAAATATGGCTGGTACAATACAAATAATCAAAAAGGTCAGTATTTTAGTATGACCTAAATAGAAACATATTACTTTGAAAATGATTCAGAGTTTTATATAATTAATTCTTCAAATATTTAAACTTTTGCATAGTTCAGGAAGTGTTTTTTGTCTATTTCCCCTTGCATTCAGAGTTGGATTTAGGGTTTGGCTCCTAGACCTGCAAGTTTTAACTAATGTTCTCATTGCTGTAGTAGCCCTAAAAGAGATTTGAGATTTAGGAATTGAAAGTCCTGTGGCTGACTTTCAACATCTACAGCTTCAGAACAACCATATCATACGGGTGTGATATTGCTTCTTCCACTGTGCATGGTTGCTAGGCATTCCTTCAATATCTATTACTACCTTGTTAAGTTTTCTTCCACTGTCAACAGTAGTTATCCATTTCTGTACACTGACTCAGTACTTGTATGGTTTTTCCTATGATTAGGATTTACAGAGGCCCAGAGATTTCTGCTAAAGTACAGCAAATATTTTAGTTACTATAGCCATGGATTCTTTACAAATAAGCAGGATGAACAGCTGTTAAATGTGGCTTGTGCTCTGATCTTGATTTCAAAGTATCTTATTCCCATTTATAGCTAAGGCACCTCATCCACAGTGGAGACTGACTGGCAGAATGGTAACAGAACCAGGACTTTCAAGCCAGAAGCTCATTAGTTGGGTTCTAGCACCTTCATTAAAAACTATTCAGATTAAGGATATTTTCTTATTTCAGAGGCCTGACTTCTATTTTAGAAGATCAAACTTCAGCTCACTCAGAGCTCAGTTGGGAGGGATTCCATGAGAAGCTTCCATGGAGGATAAAGGAGCTAGTGAGTGCTGGGAGTTTTTAAAGAACTCTCTCCCAGAAGCAAAAAAACAGCTCATCCCCTTCAAATGTAAGGGAAACAGGCAAAGCAAGAAACTCCTTTGGTTTAACTGCAAGCTTCTGAGTCTGTTTAAAACCAAAAGAGAAGTATACCAGAGGTGGAAAAGCAGACAAATACACACTGAGAACTACAAGGGCATTGTCAGGGTGTGCAGAGATGCAGTTAGAAAACAAATCTCAGATCGAATTGAAATTGGTCAGAGATGTCAAAAACTACAAGAAAAGGTTCTTCACATATATAAACAAGCAGAAACAGAAGGAAAATATTGGGCCACTCTTAAACAGGAGAGGTGAATTAGTCATCACCCATGCTGAGAAGGCAGAGGTTCTCAATACTTTCTTCACCTCTGTCTTTACCAGCACTGTCAGGTCCCAGGCCTTGGGAACAAAATCCAGGTTGATGCAAACACACTTCACTGTCAGTGAAAGAAGAGTTGATATGTAAAATATTACAGGATCTTGACCCCAACAAATCAATGGGCCCTGACAATATCCACCCAACAGTGTTAAGAGAGCTGGCTGACATCATTGTGAGGTCGCTCTCCATAATCTTTGAGAAGGCGTGGAGATCAGGAGACATCCCAGGAGACTGGAAGAAGGCTAATGTCACCCCCATCTACAAAAAGGCTTAAAGGATCATCCAGGAAATTATAGGCCCATCAGTCTTACTTCAGTCCCTGGGAAAGTTATGGAATGAATCTTCCTGGGGGCTGTCACAAGTCAAATGAAGCACATGATTGGGAAAAGCCAGCATGGATTCACCCAGGGCAAATCATGCTTGACAAACCTGATCGCCTTCTATGACAAAGTAACCTGCTCGGTTGATGTGGGGTGAGAGTGGACATCATCTACCTGGATTTCTCCAAGGCTTTTGATATGGTTCCCCACAACCTCCTCCTAGAGAAACTGGTATGTTACGGTCTAGACAAGTGGTCTGTGCAATGGGTGGGGAACTGTCTGACAGGGCCCACCCAGAGGTGGTGGGAAATAGCTCCTTTTCAAACCGACAACCTGTCACAAGTGGGGAGCCCAGGGATTGATATTGGGCCCAATGTTGTTTAATATCTTCATAAGTGATTTGGATGATGGGATCAAGCGTACCCTGATCAAGTTTGCCAATGACACCAAACTGAGCGGGGAAGTGGACCCTTCAGAAGGGAGAGCCGAAGACCTGGATAGGCTGGAAGAGTGGGCTAACAAGAACCTTATGAAGTGCAACAAAGACAGATGTAAGGTCTTGCACCTGGGAAAACATAATCCAGGAGTGAAGCATAGGCTGGGATCTACCTGGCTGGGGAGCAACTCTGTGGAAAGGGACCTGGGGGTTCTGGTGGACAACAAGCTCAATATGAGTGAACAGTGTGATGCTGCAACAGAGAAAGCTGACAGGATGCTGGGTTGCATCAACAAGGACATCACTAACAGAGATAAAGAAGTCATTATCCCACTCTACTAAGCAGTTGACAGGCCACACCTGGAATACTGTGCTCAGTTTTGGTCCCCGCTATACAAAAAGATGTGGACAGGCTGGAGAGGGTCCAGAGGAGGGCCACAGAGATGATCAAGGGACTGGGAAGCCTGTCATATGAGGAAAGGCTGAGAGAACTGGGTTTTTCAGCCTTGAGAAGAGAAGGCTTAGGGGAGACCTCATCACCATGTTCCAGCATTTAAGGGGTGGCTACAAAGATGATGGAGACTCCCTTTCCTACAAGGACTCAAATGGAAAAGATGAGGGGTAATGGGTACAAGTTACTCCTGGGAAGAATCTACTGGACACAAGAGGAAAGTTTTTGACAATGAGAACAACCAGCCATTGGAATAATCTCCCCAGGGAAGTGGTGGATTCCCCAACATTAGACATACAAGGTTCAGCTGGACAGGGTGCTCAGTCATCTTGTCTAGACTATGTTTTTTGCCAAGAAAGGTTTGACCAGATGATCCTTGATGTCCCTTCCAACCTGGTATTCTATGATTCTATTAAGCAGAAATTTCATAGAAGGTATAAAATTAATCTGACATACTATCTATGTTGCAAACGTTTTTTCTTAAATTGTTCTTTAATCTATAATTTTTAGATTTATTTTATAGGATTTTATGAATTTTAAAATTTCTGAGCATTTGCTTCCTTTTACACTGGACCTCCTCCTTTTTAATATGTTATTGGTAATTCTGTGCTTTTCACCATTAAATAGAAAATAGGAAAGTAGAAAACAGGAAAATAGAAGTCTTATAATATTTAAATAGGGAATATATCCTGTAAAATAAGATTGTGTTCTTTACCAGTGGAGCCATCATTGAAAATAGAAAGATGACACATACATCACAAATTTCAATCTTCTGGCAACCTAAATAGAGTGGACAGTAGAATGTTGCTGTCACCTGCTGTGCAAAGGTTGTACAAATTGATTCAGAAATCTGTTAAATTCATCTTCCAAAAACTAATACCTTTTGGTCTCTCAGGTTACTGACATAAGGCTCTTTCATACATTAACATGTTTCAACATATCTCTGAAGCAGTCTTAATCACACATTACTTGAAGTCTGTGTTATTGGCCCATTTGTAACTAAAATTGCGTTAATTTTTTCTCTTCCAGATAGTGACTGACTAAAAGTCAATAGATTTGGAGCATCTTCTCTAGCAATGTGAATCTTTCAAGAGTCATATGATAGCAGGTCTGTGAAAATGATTCAGTTTACAATATTGTACATTAATTATTTTCAGAATGTATTTCAAAGAACATTGGAAGAAGAAGGAATGAGAGAAGCTTTAACATGTGTGTGTGTTGGGTTTGTGTGTGTGTGGGGGGTTGGTAGCAAGGGAGGAGGCTACAGCAGTGACCCCTGTGAGAGGTTTCTCGAAGCTCCCTTGACTCCAAGTTGGACCTGCCTCTGGCCAAGGCCGGGCCAATTAGCGATAGTGGTTGTGCCTCTGTGATAACATATTTAAGAAGGGGAACCTGAGAGGTGGAATTGGAGTTGTGAGGAGGAGTTGCAAGGAGGACAGCTATGCAAACACCAAGGTCAGTGGAAGAAAGGAGGGGGTGGGAGGGAGGTGTGCCAGAGAAGAAATTCCCCCATGGAGGTCCATGTGGAGCAGATGCCCACCTGCAGCCCATGGAGGATCCCATGCCAGAGAAGGTGGTTGCACCCAAAGAAGAAGGCCATACCATTGTAGTTTGTCACTGGGAGGATTGCAACACACGGGAGGGACCTATGCTAAAGCAGCTCATGAAGAGCTGCAGCCCTTGGGAAGGACTCACACCAGAGAAAGTTCATGGAGGAATCTCTCCCATGGGAGGGATGCCCTGCTGGAGCAGGGGAAAAATGCAAGGACTGCTCTTCTGGAGGAGGAAGGAGCAGAAGAAATTATGTGTGAGGGACTGGCTGCAACCCCCATCCCCTGCCCTCTGCACTGCTGAGGGGGAGGAGGTAGAGAAATCAGGAGCAAAGCTGTCCCTGGGAAGAAGGGATGGGTGGGGGGAAGGTGTTTTTAAGTTGTTTAAGCTCACTCTCCTACTCTGTTTGTTAAGTGGTGGTGGTGGTGATGGTGTTTGAATTAAATTGTTTCTTCCCCTAATGATTCTGTCTTTTGCCTGTGACCATAACAGGTGAGACATCCCTCCCTGTCCTTGTCTCGATTTCTGAGCCTTTTGTTTTATTTTCTCCTTCACATTCCTGAGGGGGAAAGAGTGAGGAAGTGGCTGCATGGTGCTCAGTTGCCCCCTTTGTTCAAACCAGGGCAGTGTGTCCCCATTAGTGGCTCATCTAAGTACACAATTTCTTTTCATTGAAAGAAATTTCACTCAAAAGAGTGATTCAAAACTTTAAGATGAGATCATTTCCTTCTAGCCTTTCATGTGATCTTCTGAGTCCTGACCTAAGCCACAGGAGTCTGGGGGCACAAAAGCAACTTATAGCAAGTCCTCACACCATTTGCCTTTGACTCATGCTAGCTATCTAACTCAGGTGTACTTATCAACACTAAAATTAGGAGTATATTAGGGGTATTGTAAGTGCTTCCAGAGGAAGAGCCACAGCAACAGTCCAAGTTATAACCTTGGTGGAAACACAATAAACAAAATTAGAAGAGAGCATTCTCATTTTTAAACTCGAACTCCTATTGGCTCTTTTCTCCACTCTGACATAATTCAGCTTTCCTGCGCCACAAAAGATACTACAGTGTGCTCTTACATTGTATATATTTTGTTAGTATAGTAATTATATTTAAAGTTCCCTTCTCCCAATAGCTGCTGAAATCAAACAAAAATACTTATCTATTCACAAATTTGACTCCTAAAAACTGCTTTGGGTCAGCCAACATGTGAAAGGAGACTTCTGTAGTCATGATAACAGAAATAGATCAAAAATCATAACTCTAATGCTCTGGCATCATAATATTGGCCTAAAAGTCCAGAGGACTTTTTAGCACCTCTTACAGATCACCTATGTTTCATGATATGTTGAAAATTTAACAGTAAATGTGTGACAATGTCTATTTCCTATCATTTTCCTGTTCCCAGGACTCTCTAGTTTTCTTCCTATAGCCTTTCATTTACCTTATTAACCTTTCCTACTATATCACCTCCAGCAGGTTGTCACAGTCTCTTCTGATCCTCTTACACTGCTCTCTCATGTATCCTGGTTTAGCTAGGATAGGGTTAAGTTTCCCCAGCAGTGGGGGGAAGCTTTAGCTGGGTTATTCAATACCGTGCTGATGTCACCTCCTGGTGCCCAAGCGCGGGAGAATCGGTGAACGCGTGTGTTACGCGATCTCTCTGCTCTCACTGCTGTATCGGTAGATATCTTGTTCTGTTCATTGTTATTACTGTTATTGTTATTGTTGTTGTTTGTTTTGTTGCTGTTGCACTGTTGTATTAAACCTCTCCTTATCTCAGCCCCGGGGCTTTGTATTTCACTCCCTTTGTGGGGGAGGGGCAGCGGCCGTGTGGTCTTGAACCCCGGCAGGGACTAAACCACCACACTCATGACATATTTCTCTTCATTTTCAACTATTTTAACCTTTTCATCAGGAGTGTACAAAAAGCACTAACTTATGTGAGTAAAATGATCATATCAAGGTATACTGAATATAGTTGACCGCTAATTAGCACTGTTCCAAACAGCTTTAAGACAACTGCAGCAAAAAAATATATTTGTTTAAATAAGCAGAACAAGTTCACTTTTACAGAAAGATTTTTTTTGCTGTAAATCATTATGAAAGTAGGGAATAAAACAAAGCAATGTCTACCAGAGTACGATATCAAATAGGTAGTATATTAACTTTGATCTCAACCATAATAAGCTTACATTAATATAACTAAGATAAGAACCGAGCCTAAAATACTGCTGAGCTTGAAACAGTAAGGTCCTTTTTTAACAAAGTATGTAAAAATGCATGTAGAATACATCTCTGACACTTGTGAAGTTTTATTGTGAGCTTGCAATACTTAACTTTTATTGAACAAAAGATCCTAGCTTTTACTGAATAAAAGATAGGGTTTCAGTCTTCATGGCAACAAAAACAAAAAAAAAATGCATTCCCTGAGTACCACTGTAGGAAAACAACCACGGACAAAAGCCCATAGCAGTAACCATTTTCATCAGCAGCTTTCAAATTCTTTCAAGAAACATGGAATCTTAAATATCACAGCATTGACAATGAAAGCTCTGCAAAAAATTGACACAAAATACACCTAAGCTGAAAGAAATGGTAATGGACTACAATATGAAGCCTGACAATGAATGGCTTAATAAAAAAATCTATCATTTCAGTATTCAACTGTCATTAAGTGGACATGGATGCTACTCCTACCCGAGCTCTAATGGTGTGATTTCAGTCTGATCAGTCAATTATTATCTCTTTCCAAACTCAGCTTCTTCTGCTTCTGGAATAAATCCCTAAATTTAACATAGAAAATTGTCACTTATAATCCATTTCTTATTGCTAAGTCATTTATCTGTCCTTGTATCCTTCTGTACAGCTGGGGAAGTTTGGACATGAGTTGTTCCAAAAAACCTTAGCATACTTTGAATATTTACCAGGAGACTGTATTTCAAAAGCCTTCACCATGCCCCCAGATTCTCACAGTATAAGACAGGGGACATATAGCCATGTTTGTCTCAACTGATTATTAGTTTTACTGACATAAGGATGTTAGATTAAAATTATGCTGAACATTAATCATAATGTTCAGTATTCATAAGCTGAGGTGAATGTAGTTAACCTGGGTTTGACATTACTCTTTGATGCTTGCAGATGTTCTTGGCATGGATTTTCCAGTCTGTTGAGGCCCCCTCCAATTAGCTCTAAAATCAGGTGCTGATTGCTTGCAAAGGTCATCTAATGATAACCAACGACTGGAATTTGCAGTCAAACAAGTTCAAATTAAAAATAAAACATGTTGTTAAAATAAAATATTATTGGATCCTTCATTTGCTGTTGCCTCCTAATCAAACTTTGAACTTTTCCAGTGTATATGTCTTACTTAAGCATAAGACATTGAGCTCAGGACAGAAGCAATTGTTTGAAAATGATAAAAAGTTCTTACATAAATCCAGTGAATGTTTGATCTTCAGACCTTAGGCAATATGAACAAACCTCACGGCCTTCATGGAGACATAGCTCTGTAAACTTCAGAAAGTCCCTTCCCAGTATCAACTAAATTCTGCTCACCTATCTCACATGGTTAATCCAGCTATTTCCTTTTAAAGTTATTTTTTATGCACAGTGGAATCACGCTCCATTTTTCTACAGCACAGCACAGCAAGTGCTATAACTTCAACATCCAATATACTACTTTTTCAACAATCATTTTTCCACACTTTTCTTTTTCGTTAATGTACTGTCCTTGTATGCACAGTATATTTCAGTGAAAGCTTATCTCCCCAGTTCATAGCCATATGCTACACATCCACAATTAAGCTCTTCCTCAGGCACTGAAAAAACAAGAATGGAGAGTAAATGAACAGTCTCTGAAGAAATATTTGGCCATAATCTCTCCACTCATGCATTTTGCAAGTTCATCAACTGATCTTACCTTGCAAATTCATGCTTGCTGCCAACTCTGGTGTTAATTTTCATGAATACCTCAACACCACATTTATCAGAAACCCAGAAAAGAAAAAGGTAAAGTAATGGCTTACAAATAACCTGACAAAAGCTTTTGACACATTGCTTGTAGCAATACTTAGTGCTCAATTTTCCTACATATTATACTAAGAATCTTACGGTAAGAATACAGTTGATCCTGACACAGCCGGCTGATTAACTGTCATATAAAAAAAAGATGTGTTTAAAAAGAGAGTTTATGAAAAAGATCCAAGCTCTTTCATATTTCTAAGTTAAATAAACTCAGCTATATAGACATATTAAATAAAATCCCATAAACAGCTTAAGCAAACTAAAAGAAAATAAAAGTTTCTTTAGCACCATTATTGATAAACTTTTTTTTTTTAAAAAAAAACACCTATGACAACCAATGGACACATAAAGAGCATAGGGAAGGAACACTGTTTATTCTGTTTATTCATTCAATTTAGGTTGCCATCCAGCAGTTGCTCACATTAAATCAAAGGAACATTTTCTTTATCTATAAGTATGCAAAACAGCAGGGAAATAATTGTCACATAAAAACAAAATTACTGAGATATTTTGTCTTGCCAACATTAAATGCATTCTATTTTTTCATTTAGTATTGCTAGTCAAAGAAGTTATTCAAATTTTGTCTTAGTTAAACACAATTCCCCCTGCCACTGACTACATCACCTGAGAATCCCTTTTTACTGAGGACTGCTTTTTAAATATGTTATACATGTATCTATCTATCATCTGTCTGTCTGTCTGTCTGTCTATCTATCTATCTATCTATTTCTATATCTGTTTGTGTTATCTATTCTTTGTCCACAGGTATTAAACCATTTCAGATTTAGTCCTGCTAATGTTCAAAAAAAGCAAACTTTGGGGTTCCACACTCAGGTAGTCATATTCCTGCAAGTCATCATCCGAATCTTAGTCCAGAAGATTTCACACAGACCAGATAAAACTTTGACTTCTCACACATTCAACTAGTTGGTTTTCAAGTAAGAAAAGAAATCTGATTTTCATGTCCATTAATTTTTAGTCTAATACAGACATTTTATTTTCATAGTAATAGCAGACTTGGGGCCTAGGTTTTCATTCACAGTGTTCATTAATCTGGCTAATAAATATTTTGGACCTGGCTTTTATATATTTTTTAACTTAAAAAAGATGAAATATTTAAATTACATGAATAATAAAGAACATTTGTATGTGGCATGCATAGAAATTTATCCAGCTCATTCATAAATTCTTTGCTTCATTTTTTTATCACAGAATCACAGAATCATAAAGGTCAGAAAAGACCTTAAAGATATCTAGTCCAATCATTAACCTAACACTGACAGTTCCCAACTACACCATATCCCTCAGCGCTATGTCGACCCTACTCTTAAACACCTCCAGGGATGGGGACTCCACCACCTCCCTGGGCAGCCCATTCCAACACCTAACAACCCGTTCTGTAAAGAAATGCTTCCTGATATCTAGTCTAAACCTTCCCTGGCGAAACTTGAGGCCATTCCCTCTTGTCCTATCACTTGTTACTTGGTTAAAGAGACTCATCCCCAGCTCTCTGAAACCTCCTTTCAGGTAGTTGTAGAGGGCGATGAGGTCTCCCCTCAGCCTCCTCTTCTCCAGACTAAACAACCCCAGTTCCCTCAGCCACTCCTTGTATGACACGTGCTCCAGACCCTTCACCAGCTTCGTTGCCCTTCTTTGGACACGCTCAAGTGATTCAATGTCCTTTTTGTAGTGAGGGGCCCAAAACTGAACACAGTCATCGAGGTGCAGCTTCACCAGTGCTGAGTACAGGGGTAAGATCACTTCCCTGTCCCTGCTGGCCACACTATTGCTGATACATATTTCTGATATCTTCAGCTCTATATATTTTCATTTTATCCTTCTGTTCTTATGCGTTATCCTGAATTTCATGTCCTTTTCCTTTAAGTCCCTGCCTCTATTATCATGGAATTAGATAGGAACCTTTCTTCTTTTTCTTTTTTGCTTTGCAATACAGTATCATGTAAATGATACTATCCATCATAGTAACATGTACATTTCTAAGAGATGCTTATAAAGTTAAAAATATGATCCACAAAATACTAAGAATCCCAAAAGTTAAAGACCCAGGAATATTTATAATAGATTTATTGTAATCTCAAGCATTTTAAGAAAATAGAATGTATTCTGTGTCTTTATAATCCAAGCTTTGCCATATGAAAAAATTTGCAGCTGAGTTACAAACTGTTGAAGTTTTTGAAATGAAAGTTAAGAAATGCTAATCCAGCTTTAAATTTAGTCTGCCTGATTTAATATTAGTTTATTATTGGGAAAAAGGATATATAGAATGCAAAATGTTTGACTTTTTTAGACTCACTAGGAGACATTTTGCATGCATAAGACAGCTGGCATATTGATTTCAAAATTGCATAGATTTGTTTTAGATGTATTTCATTAAATGTTTAGCTTACAACTAGCGGCAACCTTTCTATAATCACTGATAGAGGAAAACAGCATAGAAAAATCCTTTTTCATCAACAATTCATGCAAACATTATTTCAAATGAAAGTCAAGTTATTTCAGATTTTAGGTCCATATTCATCTGTGTCTAAATAGTTGTACCTCAGGGAGCTATAGTTCAGACGATTCCTTTACACATTCTCTTCTAAGGACTGATTTCCCAACCTGGACCGTGTTTCAAATAATCACTGTAATTCTAGCTGTTGGCAACATGGACAGTGGACTGAGTGCACCCTCAGCAAGCTTGCCAATGACACCAAGCTGTGTGGTGCAGTTGACACGCTGGAGGGAAGGGATGTGCCATCCAGAGGGACCTTGAGAGGTGGGCCCGTGAGAACCTCATGAAGTTGAGCAAGGCCAAGTGCAAGGTCCTGCACATGGGTTGGGGCAATCCCAAGCACAAACACAGGCTGGGCAATGAGTGGATTGAGAGCAGCCTTGCAGAGAAGGACTTGGGGGCATTAGTGGATGGAAAATTGACTATGAACCAGCAATGTGTGCTCGCAGCCCAGAAAGCCAACCGTGTCCTGGGCTGCACCAAGAGAAGTGTGGCCAGCAGGTTGAGAGAGGTGAAACTCCACCAGGACTACTGTGTCCAGCTCTGGGGCCCCCAACATAGGAAGGACAAGGGCCTGCTCAAGCAGGTCCAGAGGAGACCATGAAGATGATCAGGGGCTGGAGCACCTCCCTTATGAGGACAGGCTGAGAGAGTTGGGGTTGTTCAGCCTGGAGAACAGAAGGCTCCGGGGAGATCTTATAGCAGCTTTCCAGTATTAAAGGGGGCCTACAGGAGAGAAGGGGAGGGACTCTTCATCAGGGAGTGTAGGGATAGGACAAGGGGTAACACTTTTAAACTGAAAGAGGGTAGATTTAGATTAGATGTAAGGAAATTCCTCAGTGTGAGGGTGGTGAGACACTGGAACAGGTTGCCCAGAGAATTTGTGGCTTCCCCCTCCCTGGAAGTGTTCAAGGCCAGGTTGGGCGGGGCTTTGAGCAACCTGGTCTAATGGAAGCTGTCCCTGCGCATGGCAGGGGGGTTGGAACTAGATGATCATTAAGGTCTTTTCCAACCCAAACCATTCCATGATTCTATGATTATATTATTAATGGTGATTATACTGGGGGAAAAATAACACCATATTGTACATAGATTCTCCTTTCTTTCACTGAATATTTCTGTATTAAGTAAATATGATTTGTTTGGTTTCTTTCACAGGGTTGTTAAGCAGCTGACCCTTATAACTAGTTGTTCAGCTAAAGACCCTGTCAGAAATACTTCTTCACTTAAAGACGAACAACAAATTGTGAAACAAGGAAAGATGTAGAAAAAGCTGATGAGACATTCCAAGTTTCTGTATTAAACCATTAATTCAAGGAGTGCAATGGTTAGCTTGGGAAGTTTTAATCAAATAGAATTGTTACATGTTTGGGGATTTACTGGAGAACACTAGAGAAAATGAATTTGCTTTAGAAACACACATTGTACATATGGCAAAACTTTGGCTATTATAAATTTACAAAGGTTCCAGAAACCTACAATTTAGCATTACAGATTTGTGTATTTACACACTTAGGGCCAACATACAAATTCATACTGATGACTATTGATCTATTGATTCTGCTGGGGTCAACTGTGCAAGTGTTGTAATTGCTAGTTCTTTCACTGCTTACTGACGAACCTGAAAGAAATAAAAAGAAAGTCAATTTGAAGACTACGATATCATAGAAAAGAAATATGAACAATCTCTTTACAGTTTTCTTTGTATTAAAAATGGATTGCACGCAATAACATCTCTCTGTAAATTTTGACCCATGATAAGAGAATGACATCATTGCAAAATGAGTCCTTGTATTTGGAGAAAAAAAAAGTCAAGTAATTAATTGCTTCAGCATAATAACATTTTTAGAGATAAATTGAAAAGTAATTTGTTGAAGTTACTCCTGATTTCTTAAAGCAATATGTTTCTGAACAGTGTTTGAAATGCAGCTTATTGACTGTACTGTGAAATTCTTGGTTGAAGAAAAGGGTAACAAATAAAATAGACAGTGTGTGCCAACTACATATGTGTCATCTTTTAGTAGATGACCTGGAGTTGTCTAGTTTCAGAAAATCAGTCAGCACAGAAAATAGATCAGATAACTTCTGAGTGCAGATTGGTTTCAGATTACCTTAAAGTAGGCACAATTCATGTAAGTGTTCATTATACATGCTTATCTGTTCATTGCAAGTTTATATGCAGAGGCCTGGAGTTTTCTGTTCAACTAATATTGGGCATTAATGTTATCTGTAATATGTTGACTTGTTTTTTCTCAAATGATTAATAAGGCAGCACATTAGAAGCCTCCTAGCTCAGCTGTGAAAAACAAAATTTAAAGGAAATCTTAGTTCCTCACTAGTAAAAATTATAAAAGGAAATTATCAACAACTGATAATAATTCTATTTATGTTCCACAATAAGGCCAACACAGTGCTTTGACCCTGAAAGGGAAGCACATGATATTACAGTAATCCTATGATCAAATGTTTGACTCTGCTTTGCTTTTCAATTTACAGGTATATTTTTAATGAATTTTTGAAAGATACACTGGCAGAATAAAATCACGGTGCCTGAGATTGCAATTTTATGGGAGGCTTCTAAAATATGCCTACTGAAGCCAAAAAAGATGAGTGAAACCTATGTAGAAATGACTGAGCTAGCTTTAAACTAGCAGAATGAAGTTAATAACAGTAAACATGCAAGAGGCTGAAGCTCAGCATGAGCTATAAAATAGACCTGGGAAAAAACATCAATACTTAGGAAATTAGTTTCCCATAAAATTGGAACTATTAAAACTACATTTTTACTGGCAACTGATTTTCTACATTTTTGACTAATGTATAAACACACAAACAGGAGTATATTCTCTGTATTCTTGTACAACTATTTAGAAATGGTTGTATAGAGGGATTAAAGTATCATTGATTTTTTTTCCTCTTTTGCTGATAAATTACAAACATTGAGATATTTGTAAGATCTCAATGTTTAACATTATTTTTGTAATTTAAAATTATACGAGAAAGCTAACAATTACTGTTGTACTGTTGTGCTATGGGATATGTTATGGATATGTGGCTTATGAATACGTGGCTTGTGGATATGGGCTTCTGCAGAGCCTTTGTCAGTCAGAGCTAAGATATTATATATTCCTATATGAGACAATCTGAAAAAAGCAAAAGGGTATTCTTTCATACATACTTTTTCCTTTTGAAGTAGATGATCTGCTTTATTTTGTAATTTTATAATATTGTATGTTTTATATTGAATTATTACATGTTTTAAGGAGATCTCCAGCTTGGAGAGTCACTGAAAAGAGACTCATTTACAACACAAAACCAATGCCCCAGATTTAGCACCCCTTAGAAGAAGCCAGTGGGATCCACCAGAAAGGTGTTGTTCTGAACAAAAGAATAAGGTTAAGTGCTCCTATCTACAGAGATTGAAGCCTTTCCTCTGCCCTCACAGTAATTTTGCTGTAGAGACACAGCTGCCAGCAGAAGCAAATGGCAGAAACATATATGCCATTTTGCAAATGATAAAACCAAGAGCTTAAGCTGTGAAATACTAACAGGAGGCACATAACTGCGGGCGGAGTGGTGTGGTGGGAATGTCCAAAATTGAATTTTTGAACTGCCTACTGCTTGCTATGTGCAACTGTTACAGGCAGGTTGTAAGTTTTTATAACACTCAAACTAAGTAAAAGTGGCATGCCTTGAATCCTCTAATTAATAAAGAGACGTGAGACTGCACCAATGATTTCAAGGCTGATCATGTGCTGTGCTTTAGCACATAGACTGTTTAGATTGGGAAAACTGGGGGTTTGGGAGCACAGAAAGAAGAGGGGATGGAAAATAAAGGTTCTCAAAAAGAATTGTTCTCAGAAAGAAGGGAGGTGGAAAGAAAAAGATGAAGATCCTCCCTGAAGGAAAGATGCTGGAAGTGGGGGCAGTCCTGGACACCAGGACACCTGGACACATGCATAGAGACAGATGCCAGGCACTTTGGTCAATGATGCCCCAAACTGGTAGATGCAAACAGTGGTACAGCAGGAAGCAGCATGACTTTCTGCCTGACCTCTAAAGGAGGCCATTGAATCAACTCCCAGTCCTCATAAACTGCAGGCACTGCTGAATGCCAGAATAATATTCGTAGACACCACGTGTAGCCTACTGCAGTTTAATTATGCTATGGAGTTCACTGCCTTGGTGTACCTGCAGTGGACTATCTCTCTGACACTGTAGACAATGATATTGAAGCATTTGCTTTTCCTATAAATGTAGTCAAACCCAATTGAAGAAAGTCTCTTTTTATGTCCTAGTATATTATGGAACAGAGTTTATCCCATCTGAGTATGCAGTTTAAGGGTAAATGCAAAAGGGAGATAACTCACTATCATACCCACAGCAGAACATTTCCTCACATATCCCTGATAGGATTTAAATTCAGTTAATTTACTTTTGTGTAAGCTTTGCCCTTCATTTCATATTCTTTGTGGTATGAATTATTACTGACATTTAAGAACCTCATTTTATAGCTGTGATCAAAATGGAATGCAGGTAAATAAAAAGTGACATTATACATAACACAATATAGAAGGCTATAAAAAAATGCAAATTGTAGTAGCTCATCCATGCTCATATTTAAGGCCATTGAAAGTATTAGAACATCCCATGAAACGAGAACTAATGCCTACTTGCCTGTGGTAAGAAAGACTAGGAAAGAGAAAATAATTAAGTTATAAATCTTTGGTCTGATCCTGAATAGTGGTCTAATCTTGAGTGTGGTACTATCCCTTAAATCAGTACTAAGCCATGTGTTAATAGAAAATTCTGGAAAAAATAAAGCAGATGTACATTTATGACAGGAAGGAATTTATAGTATGAAGTAAAAATTATATAAAACTTACTCTTTAAATATTATGTCAACCCAAATCTATATAAAATGGAAGAGAACTTGTAGTTTTGATGAGTTTTCTTGGTCCTTCATAAAGCACAACACAAAATCTTAGAGGTTTAGCTGGGACACTGCATGCAAAGTCTAATACTGCACTGAAAAGTAATACAAGCCTGACTGGAAATCATCTTGATTTAAAACTGGATGAGGATTTTTGAACTCCTGTGAACGTTGATGTTTTCCCAGTTTACCCCAGGTTTAACTCTTAGTTCTGGTGCTTTTTGAGTTTGGGTTTGGGGTTTTTTTTGGTTTGGAGGGAGGGGAATTGTTTGGCTTTCTTTTCCTAATCATTATCTAAATTACTATTTTTGTGGTTGAGAATCAATTGCTTGGTCTTCACAACACTTTTTATCACATATCATGGAATATGTTGGTTTTTTCCATTTTACAAATATTAGAATTGAAGAAGAAATATGGAGTTGAGAAAAGCAGAATCACAGTTATCTACTAGGTGAGGAGGAATGAAGATTTAGTGATGAATCTTGAATGTATAAATTTTTTAATATATATGTGTAGAGCTACTAGCAACTAGATAATTTCCAAAGTCTAAATCAAAGTTGAAGTTAACTCTGTGAGAGATTTTCACCATATAAATGTCATTTGTGCAGCATCAATTGCATTCACACACACCTTATATCATTAATGATCACTAACGACAGTGGAAACTAATGATCACTAATGACAGTGAAAACTAAGTTTTCCCAGGGAAAGTGTTTCTTGGAAGTGCTTTCATTTTTAATGTCCTGTTACAATGACCAAGAGTAATAACAGGCAATCTGACCAGATTTTCTTCAGGATTCTAAAAGCCCTGAGTGACTTCAGTTTCTTTCCATCTCTTTCTTTCTTTCTTTCTTTCTTTCTTTCTTTCTTTCTTTCTTTCTTTCTTTCTTTCTTTCTTTCTTTCTTTCTTTCTTTCTTTCTTTCTTTCTTTCTTTCTTTCTTTCTTTCTTTCTTTCTTTCTTTCTTTCTTTCTTTCTTTCTTTCTTTCTTTCTTTCTTTCTTTCTTTCTTTCTTTCTTTCTTTCTTTCTTTCTTTCTTTCTTTCTTTCTTTCTTTCTTTCTTTCTTTCTTTCTTTCTCTCTCTCTTTCTCTCTCTCTTTCTCTCTCTCTTTCTCTCTCTCTTTCTCTCTTTCTCTCTTTCTCTCTTTCTCTCTTTCTCTCTTTCTTTCTCTCTCTCTTTCTCTCTTTCTCTCTTTCTCTCTTTCTCTCTTTCTCTCTTTCTCTCTTTCTCTCTTTCTCTCTTTCTCTCTTTCTTTCTCTCTTTCTCTCTTTCTCTCTTTCTCTCTTTCTTTCTCTCTTTCTTTCTCTCTTTCTTTCTCCCCTTCTTTCTCTTTTTCTCTCTTTTACACACACACATATATGTACAAAGCACAACTAGTTTCTCAGAGCAGCACTTTTCACTTGTTGTTCACACTTTTTCTTAAAAAAATTATTTTAACAACAATGTACTTTATATGATATTTTTTCTATGTTTGTATATGTGCATTCATTATGCCATTTGGTCTTCCTCTTAAATTTAAGATTTTATCGACATTGGTTATGAAACCAAACTAGTATATCTTTTTGTCCAGTACTACCTGGGCTGAACTCTTCTAGTGATTCTTATACTGCATAGGACAGCATACTGATTCTCAAATGAAAGACTTACAGGTCTATGGGCACAAACTCCACAGTGAAATCTGAGCAAAGATGACAAAGAAATTGCAAGAAAGGCACTATATACAAATTTATTTTTGTACATAGATAGACAGACATAGATAGATGGATACATAATTTAAAAAAAGCTTAAAGCAGCAGACTGAGGTCTTCCCATCCATTCCTCAAACATCGAACATTTGTCAAAAGACATTATTGCAAGGGTTATCCTTCATGGCTCTTAATGGTCCTGTCCTCCCCTGTTACTGAAAGTGATTACATAGGGCAGAGGGCTGTTATGTAAATCAAAACATGAGCACATTAGCAGATAGTTGACTCTTATCCCTGATCCACAGGTGTCCTGAGTTTCACATGCTGGCATGCAGGTAAACTGAGATTTCAAACTGAAACATGTCATCATCCTATATACTCTGCCAACCTCAGTAAAGAGACTTGGATGGGAGTGAGAATTTTTCATATGATATCCACTTAGAAGAAGCTCTGTTGCCTCTAGAAGCAGCCTTCATTGCTCTCCCTAACCAGAGCTCTGCATACACTGTTCTGATGAGTAGGTTGCCCAGGGAGATTGCAGTACGTCCATTATTAGATGCTTTTAAGAACCTCATAGACAAACATGAATTCCTCATTACATAACTGCAGCTGAGACTACCTTCAAGACTAGATGGTCAGTTATGGTTTCTTCCACTTTGACTCTTATTTTTCTGTGATTTTATGGTCATTTTTATATGATTTTATATTAACTCTTATGAGCCCTGTGAGAAAATGAGAAAATGTTTGCCTGTAAGGAAAACTGGCACATACAGAGATGAAGTGATTCGAAGCTGCTATTGAATCTGAGATGGAACTCAAGGAAATGAGTTTTGTGCCCAGCCTACTAGAAAACAGTCTACCTCAGAAATCCAAAATAAAGAAGGCTCACATTTTTATGCATTTTATTCTGATTCTTCAGTCACTGCAGCATTGTACAGAGATATGAAAGCATCACTTTCATTAGGTTTAAACATATTCCACTGAGATCCTTTTGACCTGCAGTCTTTTCTCTACTTTTTCACATGTATTTATTGATTCTATTGATTGAGGCATCTGTTTTATGTGAAGACATCATTTGTTCTTGTGGAACACTGTTTAGCAGCTGTTATAGTTTAGAGAAGGGGTGGCAGGATAGAATTAAACTAATACAGAGTAACATTTTAACACCTGGCTTGACAACAACAATATCAACAAAACTCACTTTTAGAAAATTAGTGAGTTATTTTTCAGTATTTTGACTCTGATGGCAGTGTGGACTGTTCTGCATTTTGAAAAGATGTCTGGAAACTCTAAAAGGATTTTTACATAGGTAGTGAGAGTTCTTTATACAGATTTTTTTCTTCCATCTGTAATTTTTCAATTAAAACCCCTCTTTCCTATCAAAGTTATGGCTCAGTTTTCCAGATAAATTATGTTAGATCACTGAATATCAACACATTTTTTTATTAAAATACTAATGTATCCAAGAAATTTTGTGTTTTGTTTGCATGGTAGTTTAAATTCCACTTCATGAATAAAGTAAGGATACAAATTTTCAGTGAGATGAGAAAGTTCTGAGGCAAAAAAATTCCAAGGCATTTACAGAACAGTTGATAAAACACCTGCTAAAATTACAAAGTGTTCAGGCTGTGGTCAAGATCAGATTCTTTTGCTTGCATACAAAATGTGTTTGCATCTATACAGTTGAATGTGCTTAAGAAATTTTGTACATGAAGCCATGTTACTTAAAATACTATGTGCCGTAGCAAGCAAAACGTCTGTTAAAATGTTTTGATTATACTGTGCTGCAGAAACCCAGTACTCTGCTCAGAAGCTTTTCTATCAATATGCTGGCTGAAAGAACAGACTCTTTTCGTCTGTGATCATTTAGGACTGTTAGAAATTGCTGCTGTATCAAAGAATTACATTGCTTAAGATGAAGAAAAACACTCGAGTGCTGCATACCATTCTGCTCTTTGCAGTGGGAAAATATTGCAGTAAAATTGCAGTAAAAGTACTGCATCCTCCTTTATGCTACTTCACTGGAGAGATTACAAAGCTTCAGTTTCTTCAATGACTCGTATAATCTAAACCTCTCAGTTTTCATATCATCAGGATAGATAGACGGGGAAATAAAACAGTTTGGACTATTTCCACTAGCTCCAAGCAGGTGCACATTTGCTATACCTGCCAGCTGACCCTCATTTTGCATGTCAAACATTGTATTGAATTTGAGACAGAAGAACTGGCAGCAACCTGAATTTCACTTAGTTTAGCTGCTTCTGGTTATCCTCTTACTTTCCACTGCTTTGTGGTCTTTACTGCGGTTGAGGATGTCAAGAGGATGTAAAAAAAGAAGGGTCACTTTTCAAATATTAATGACCATTTCAAACAGATGGAAGATTCTTATGTGACTGGAAGAACAGTGCTCAAAACATTTTTCTTGCTTAAGGGGTAGGAATGAAATCTTTAGGCAAAATTTAGTATTTCTATGATTTTTCTTAAAGGACCAAATTCTACCAGTTTTATTTTTGTGCAGTAATGTTTGCTTCATGTAGCTGTGCAGGCTTACAATACTAGGAAATAAGCAGTGTTTTCTGTAAAAGGTATATATACCTCTCAAAGGCACAGAAAGACACTCCAGTGTGTCACATGTTAACGTTTGTCTTCCTGCTTCCTGCAGCAGCTGTCCTGTGTAGTGTTGATATGGGTAAGAGACAAAGTTTCTCAGCTTCCACTCAGCTTTGAACTCAGCAGGAATTATAAACCAGAAGTCAGTGTCTCTCATATATTTGCTACCACAAAGCACTGTACTCCATCTCCCCTTTGCTCTTCCCACTCTGGTCTTTGCTATGATCCTATTATGTTTTTTATAACCTTCAGGTCTTAAGCAAATAATGTGTGTATTGTAGACTCAAACCTATGCAATTACTTTCCCCAAAAAACTCAGTAAACACCAGATTATAAGTTGGGATAAGTAGAAATATGACTACATTTGCAAGGTTTTAGGCCTCAGGTAAATATAAATATATTCATTTTCTTTCCATTACCAATCTATGGAAGTTTTATGAAAAGAACAGATTTTATGTTAATTTTAAACAGAAAAATACTACTTCCACCTCAGGAAGACCCAAGGCCACAGACTATTGAAGGCTTAGAAGCAGTACTAACAGAGTATGCTGGCCACATACAGTCTTCCCCAGCTAAACATCACTGATGATTAGGACTCAGAAACCAGGGTAGGCAGATGAGTGTGTTCTTTCTTATTAACTAGCTGTGATGAGGGAAAACACATATAGGTTCAAGAATTTGAAATTACAGATTTTTATAATTAGTATTATGGATATCTTCACACATCTGCAAGAAGAGCTGAAGTACACAGTAGTTTTCCATAGTTGTAAGAGGTCAGGCATAATATTAATCACTGGGAAAGGTGTAGCACATTCCCCTCCTGCTGCTACCTGCAGAGAGTGTTTACTTGATCTGCATGAGTTGCCCAAAGGTTTTTCTTCTGTCAGTATTTCTCAACTTCTGTTACTCTGGAGGCCTTAGAAGTGCAGTAGGAACAGTAGAAAAAAAGTATATTTTAAACTTACATTGGAAAAGAGGAAGGTGGAGAAAAAATGGTTATCCTACCTGACCAACCAAGGAAGGTAATTTTGTATTGATAAGATCTTTTGAGCAGAGGAGGGGAGGAATGGTTTTCACATATTTGTCTTTCTTTTGAAGATGTCAATTTGGGAACACTGAAATAAATTTTGAGAATTTGGGTACGGATTAGTGTCTAGTCCATGCCTGCTCCTGAACATCTCTTACTTTCCAAAAAGCCCCAGTGGCCACATATTTGTCTTGGTCCTTTATTTGGTGATTGGACATTTACAGGTTCTTTGCTGACTGACCAGAGGCAATGTCTCGGAAACTTTACATGGCAAGTCCTCCATGATAAGAACCTTATGGAGCAAATATAAAATTGTCCCTACTGAAGTAAAACCTCAATGGAATAGCACAAATAGCTGCCTGCTGAGGGCCCATGCAAATATATTTTATACTTCATTATACTACCTGTGAACAGATGAATTTTCCAGATTTTCTTCTACCACCTTTTTATATCCCATGATGATTTTTACAACATATAGTGAGCTATTAATCCTTTCTGATAAGTCAAAAAATTTAAAAGTAAAAAAAAAAAAAATACATAAAGGGCTAATTGAAAGCTACTTCAGTAAGGTAAAGCAGACAGTTCCATGATTGGGCACATCCTGGCCATACTGTGCCAGAGGCCCCTTATCTAAACAAAAAATTTCCCAAGGACTCTCAGGCCATTTAGTTAACAGCAGATAACCACTCAGTGAAGCCCATACACCTCAACTGGATATGAAAATCAATAAATAATATAGGGGATGAAGGGAGAGGGAGATCTAGGTACTTATGAATTGCCCCCACAAAAATTACACAGACAAAAGCTCACTGAGCAAAAGCTGCTTAAGTTAGTCTGTAGGTACACAGGATAAGAGCTGTCTCAGCAATACTCTTCCAGAAAGACACAGTCTGCCTTCAGGAAGGGGCCTGCCTCCAGCTACGTTTAATAGCACTGAAACATCTGTAGAAGTCAGGCTGATATTCTAGTTCTTTCCCAAAGAAGGTTTGGGTCTTCTCTTACACAACTCACACAGAAGTTAAGTATACACAGTGGAACAGCAGGATCCTCTGAGTAAAAAGCGATGACCTTGAAGACAGGTCTCAGAGTACTTTGCCTACAAACAAGAATATAATCTACTACTACCAACATCACTTCTGCATGTTCATGCAGAAAGAATGGCTATTGTTCCTCTGATTCTGCAGCCTTTGAGTTAGACAGATATTCTATGAAAATCCTCAATTGTTCAGCAACATTTTCTGTGATAACTAACTTGAAAGAGATAAATTAATTTTTTCCCCTTTAACAAGTTTTAATTCCAATATAATGACAGGTTTTGTTTATTCAGTGGCTTCTGATATGAATACATAATTTGAATTACACAATGAAGTTCAATATAATCTCCAAAGGAGGCACAGCACATTCGTATTCAATACACTTCTGCAAGTTCTTTATTTCCCTGACCACTAGCCTGAAACTTACTGATGTGTGATTTCTGGTGGAAAACACTGTCTACACAAGTGAAGTGAACATATCTGTCACTGTTGCAAGTCTCAGGCTTAGAAAACATAAGCTAAGACTACTTAGAATACTGAATCTGTAACAATAAATACATAATGATTTTATATTTTTCATACTGCTGCCTGTTTATCTGACATAAAATTGTCTTTTTTCCCTTCCTTCCTTTCTTTTTAAAATCTCTTTTTCACTTTTTATTAAGCCTGGGGGTTGTTCATGCACAATTTTTTTTTTTTTTTTTTTTTTTTTTACAATACAGTCAAGGAGAGCAACACAGTTGATTTCCAGTCTCTGCTACACTTGTTATCTTAGAGCTCATTCACACTATTCAATTCAGACAGCAGTAAGCTCTGAGGTATATTGCAGATTGCTGGAAATAGGTGTTCATTTGCCCATCTGGAACTCCCAAAATACTGAGAATTGCAAACTCTCAGCTGGTAGTTCTCATGTCGCAAACGAGTTCTGAGTAACGAGAGCTTGAGGGTTTGGGACTATGAATAGTGACAGATAAAAGTCTTGGGGAGGCTCTCCTTGAAACAGCCACAAACTGCAATGGGAGCTCTGGTAATTGTATATCAATGTGAGTGTCAGTTATTATAACATAAGGTAAGTAAAATAAGACACTGTGCACATTACAATACCTGGATGAAGATATCTTCTGCAGAATCTACACTTTCTGCTGTGTTATGATCCAGCTTCCCTAGATCAGAAGTTAAAAGGTTGTTGTTTAAATATTACAAAAGGAAAAAAGGCCAGAATATTCCATTTCTTATTTAATAAATATGTGCATTTTCCACACTTTCAGCTTTCCCTCTCAGAATGCATAATGGGTTGTGAAAGTTTTCAGTGACAAAGTTGAACAGCTACTCAGCTAAGAAAACTATATGACAAGATTTGACCCATAGAGGAAACAGAGGTGTTGTATCAAGTCTGTTACACTATGAGAAACCATAGTTTAATTTCCATGTATGTTGATCATCTGGAGAATCAACCTGGGTTGCTAACAATGTGTTACTAAAGTCACAGACGTTCCCTCAGTCTTAAGTAATGCTAGATAAGATAAGCAATATAACTTGAGATGAACATAACCGAAGTAAGTTCTAAGGTAAGCAATAAGATATTATTGAAAATTTGGTAGAAGAAAAACATGTTGCATAGGATGATCTGCTTAAAGTCTTACTTATTTGCTTGAAAAAGTCAACTTTTGCAAAAAAATCTTTCAGCTTTATTAAAAAATAAAGTATTTTTTTAAAAAAAGATAATATTGTGCAAATTAATTGTATATACATATACATAAATACAAAGCAAGAGAATGAGTATATGTATATGTGTGGCTGGGTGGTCAGGTGGGTGTGCTCATAAGTTTTATAAAACTGAAAACCTTTTTCTTTGGTTGCATAACAACAGAGGTTGCCAGTTTTCAGGGCGTTAGTTTTTGTAACAGGAGTGTAAAAGATTTCTAATTTAATTTTCTCATATAAAAATGAAATCCATTTTAAACAGCTTTAGTAAAATAATTCAATGTAAATAAATATAATCGTCCAAATTAGGGGGATAATATTCCTTACGTAGTACAACAGCTTCATGCAGTCAAATATTAGTTTTTCACATTATTGATCTCTATTGTATTAAGATTAAGATTTTATATGTTCTTGCTTTCACAAAACACTGCATAAGATTGTTCTTCAGTGGACAGATCAGTATCCATCAATTATTTATATTAGATGTTAACAAGTTTTTTTTGAGTAAGATGGGATGTCTTTTCACTTCTAAATTCTGATCATATGGGAAACTCTTCCTCAAAAGCACAGAGTGTAATTTGAAAATGTACCTAAATGTACCTAAATTTTAGCTGCCACTCATTAATATGCCCACTAATCTTGGCAGCAAAAGACATGGGAGAAAGCAGAACAATCTAGATGTCTCATGTCTCTTTGTCGTTAAAGCCAATCTCCTGTATATTTTACTTTGTTCTGTGATGTAAAATGCGATGTGTAGCACCAATGAAGTAGAAGTACAGGAAAACCTGAAAAAGAATATCAATGTTTTATGACTATTTCCTTTTGTTTTCTTCTTTGTGCCATAGGAGATTAAATGTTTCCAGCAGCTGTCAGCACTGTGTAAACACAATGGTCACTAATTTAGAAGGTTTTAAGCCAAAAGAAAGCACATGAAAACAAATATGATGATAAAGAAGGAACTGGCTTTTCTTCTTTATCAATTTTGCCTTGATGACAAGCGATGAGTTGCCAGAGGAAAGAGTAGGAGTGTCATAAGCATGTCTATAAAAAGACTTTTTTGCTTATTATCAAAAAATGGAAAACCAGTCTCTTTCTCCTAATTTTTATGTTGCTCACCTATATTTTATCAATGCAGCCACTTAGAAAGACCAATCTACCAATTTAAAACACAACAGACATGGTTATCTACGCCACGGTGTTGAAAATGTTGGTGGGCATTGATCACTGTGTTGAAATTTGTCAGTCACTTGTGTAATTGGACTATCCTGGAATGGCTTCTGAAAAAAGATTTCTTAGCACTTTTATTTTTTTAGTCTCAGTTTGGCTCCCTTGTATTTAGCAGGCTCTAGCTCTTCTTTTACTAATATAAATAGTAACAATATTTCTTACCTCTGAGGAATTGTTTTAAAGTTTTTTTTTTCTGAGTTTAACTTCCTGAATCTGTTCTTAATCCCTTACTAAATGTTGTTGGCAAGTATTAGCCAGTAAGATTAACTGTAATGTGTAGGCTTTTTTTAGTATCTGCAAATAGCTGTGAGTAATCCTCATTTAGGCATGGATCTAATTCACATGTACTTTTCAAACTGAAGAATAGCATTAGAATGAAAATGAGAATATTTGAGAAATTATTTAAATAAAAATTAATTGAAAATTAATATCATTATGTAACCTTATTTTTATGCATATTTTAAATTCTCACTTGAAGGAATGTAGTCAATAG
This sequence comes from Strix aluco, assembly GCF_031877795.1. Lineage (NCBI taxonomy): Eukaryota > Metazoa > Chordata > Aves > Strigiformes > Strigidae > Strix > Strix aluco. Next base: position 99,858,977 of record NC_133934.1, on the reverse strand, counting down.
TAGTTCACAGAAGTAACTAAACTAAGACAGTCAGAAAATATATCTGACCTTATGCATTTAAGCTTGTTATAGTTTTTATATATATTATACGCATGTGGAAGGAAGCTATTTCCTAAGTTTTAGCGCAAGTAATAACCATAGGCAAAATTTTTTATCTCAGTGATACAAAAATAAACTTTTAAAATTATCTCAATGGTATCAGCAATAATTATTATTATTGCATTCTTGTCTATCTGCAATAGTCTAAAAGTGTTTTAAGATTAATCATTAATAACAATACATGATAAAACAAGTAATTAAGAGCAAAAAAGGTTATAGTTCATAGTTAAATTGGCTTATTCCTCCTTTAGGAGTTTGATAATCTAGACTCATATCATTACTACTCTTTATTACCTGTTCATAAAGTATTAATTACTGATAGCCTGTGGATCTGAAACATACTGGAGTCACAAAAAAAAAAGAATAATTCCCAAATGATCTATTAATTATTTCTTTCTCCACTGTGTTTGGTTATGACCCAAGAGAAGCTAAAAACAAATACATTTTCAATGTTGCCATTATTTGTGTTCTAAATTTTTCAAGAATAATTTGAAAGTTTTTTAAATACCTGGGCTAATGATCCCTACTTTGCTCTCAAATGTAAATGAGACTTACATCTAATCAAGGTTCAAAATCTTGATTCTTTCTGTAACAGAAAGAATTTGTAATGACATCGTCATTTAATTTCTTTTCCCGAGGATATCAGTTAAGCACCTTTCACCAGATTCAGAACTCATGTAATACTGTATGGTAATTTGAGACTGTGAAATGAATGCCAGACAGCAGAACAGCATGACTGTCTGACGCGTGATCTTTGCTGACTTAAACTTTGTGTAGTCATTTACTGTTGTGCAAAGTGGATACAGGTTGTTACCAAACCAGATTTTTCCACCGATGTTTCTGTGATCCAAGTACACAAGGTAACAGTGATTATAACAGGAGATAGGGAATGTTGCTAAGTGACCAACTAGAACATTTGCTTAAGCATTGTGTGGAGATATGAAAGTTGAACTGTGCATGCATTTCTGTTGTTCAGGCTTTACTGTCCACAGTTTGTTACTTTTTTTATAGTGAAGGGTTCAAGGCAAACCTTGAAATTCCTCAGAGGCATATTGATTCGGCAAGATTTAGCCCACCACTTGGAGAAAATCTGTACATGAGTTAATTAGAAGTAAGGGTTTAGAAAGGGATCACTTGCAGATTGTTTTATACTGTATAAGCAAGACAGTGTGCATATATACTTTGAAATTACTGTGCTCTAGTTAACTGAATTGTGTAGCTATACTAGAATAGATTAAGAAATATATATGAATATGTTTTCATGTAGAATTTAACATTTTGAGACAGTGGCATGTTTACTAAGCAAATAATAAAAAAGGTTCCCCTACTCCTTTTATTTTTTTCCTTGATTGAGATGAAGTCCTAAGCTTTTAAGCACAAAATGAAGAAAGGAAAATGTTCTATCAGCTCTGTATTCTAAAATAGCTAACCGTACTACACAGAACAATCAAATCCACTGTATGCTTTTGAAAATTCAGTATTCTCTCTTTCATATAAATCTGAACTATGAAAATGAGACCAAGTACTGATTGTAGATACCGATGTGTATTAATAAAAAGATGTGATTAAACATTTAAGTAACTGCAGTGTGGGAGAAAACCAGCAAATTCTCTGTTTCTGAATGACTGTTCATAGTACTTGTGGATCCAAGTGTAAATCTACATCACATCTTTGTGCAGCGCAGTATATGAAACCATTTTCAAAGCACTAATAGAAACCCGGATCAAGATACTAATCAGAGGAAAATATAGTCTATATGGATGGGATTTTCACAAGTATTAAAAATTATCTTCAGTTAAAAAAATCGAATATTTAAAAATATTGAGTAAAATACCTTTTGTACAGTTTAGCAATGCTAGTAACACTATTTTTTGCAGGAATACTGTCAACAGAAATCTATTTCACTTTTACCCACTAGGTGGTCATTTTATGTCCATGTAGTGAGTAGACTTAACACAACCAACATATTTCTTAACAAAATCTGCTTTTTCAGCTCACATTACATTAACATAATATTTTTGTCAAGAAAAACCTAAGATTAATATAATTTTTTAAAATACTGAAACACTTGTTAATAAAACAGAAAAATAATCAGATTCAAATTACAGAACTCAATTTACAGTCTTAGAAATTAAATGATTCCCATAGTATTTTTGATACTTTTAATATGCAGAAATCACAATTACAATTGAATTACAATTACTAGTTTAAATTACAATTACTGTATGCTTATATGTTAATGCCAGCTCCTTGTACCTGAGCTGCTTTGTATATAGGAACAAACATTTTGATCTAATACTATAATTTCTATTTCACTACTGCCGGTTTTCAAAGAGATAGACAAGAGAACAAGTTATATTTTTGAGTAAGCAAATGATTTTAAGTTCTAGTGACCTTCAAGCATTTTGTTAATTTGGTGGGACATTTTTCTTTTGAGTTCTGACCAATATGCTTACTATGTGCCAGAACAGGACTGCTAACTTGAGTGAGACTCCTGGAAAAAGTAAATATTGGTGATATTCTGATATGTAGAAAAAGCTGAGCATGGCCATTAGGAATTACCAAGAAGCTTTGAAATGATAGCTCTGGAGTTTCAGCTCCACATCTTGTAGACATCTGTAAGTTTGAGCACATTGTTTTACAGACAGAGTATGGTCCCAGCTAAGTCTCTAATACTACGGTATAATCTTATTGACCTGAAAATTCCTGTAGTATAACAAATCCTTATAAATGAGACTGGGATGATGTAAGTTTCCTTAGGAGAAAGGCATAGCCTTTCCATTCTGGAATGAACAATCATTGGTTCCTTTGTCCCTGAGAAATTTTAACAGGTGCCACATTTAAGGTTTCCTCCTCTGTAATACACTCCTTTGTATTACACCAAGACCTTGCTGTAGCCTTTTCTAAAGGTATTTTACACAGAAATTTTATTGCTATCCTCTGATTAGTTGTGATAATAACCAAACAGTAGATGCCAGTGATCTGCCCTAATCCAAATATAAACCTGTCTGTCAAAAGACTGTTATGAGCTTTTGTGGACATTTAATAACTGCTTGTAATATTTGTGTAAAAGGTAAAGTTAACATACTGTTCACAATCTCTACCACTAATAACCAGTAATATAGTGTCTGCCACTACATGTCATGTACCATGATAATTTCAAAAAGATAACCTGATTTTTAAAAAATCAAGTACCTTTTCATGATAGAAAGTGTGGTACATCAGTAAAACCATTTCAGGCATAGTTTTGTCATTTTCATTTTATTTTCACCATGTATGTTTATTCAACACCACTGGTTTGACTTCGCTGATATGGAGAGTATGGAGAAGAATCAGAAGGCAGTGGCAACAGTGGCTGGGAAAGAAAGAGGCACCCACAGGGACTCACAGGTTCCGAGCACAGGAGGTAGCAGTAAGAGCAATAACAGGGATTCATTTAATATTTTAGATGACTTAACTGTACCAAGCATTCCTACAGTTATTATTAAATCCAAATCTATAATCTAATTACATTACATTAAATTATTTCGGTAAGCAATGAGCAACTCCTGTTTCTTAAGATTGTCTTCCTTGGGTTCTGTCATTTACATGACTGTCCTAGCAAGTCAGTTCCTAGACATCAATACTAATACTTCCCAGGTCAGTCGTGATCCAGTTTTCCCTTTTCACAGCAGAATACATTCAGCAGCTCAAAAACTCCAGTTCATAACCCATCAGTTCCTCTTGCTTATTTCCAGAAAGACTTCAAAGTCTGGACCATACTGTGGATTTCTCTGCTCTCTGGGCCAAAATAAACACCTTATTTCCCACCTTACCTTTCTTTGAATATATATTATTCTAAGTAAAATGATCACTTTTTCTCACCTAACTAGAAAGTATAACATTTCAGTACTTATAGAAAAATTTTCTGTCACGTCATACCTCAGAAAAACTATGATTTGAAAAAATATTCCATGATTTTGAGGGTCACAGACCAAAAATAATCAGCAACATTCATTGCACATTCTCTCTTGTTTGTGACATAACTTTCCTAAAATCATTGGCTACACTTTAAAATGGCTTTGATTCCTGTCATTAAAAATGGTGCCTACCTAAGAGATGAGTACCTATAAATTCATGCACTCTCATATAGATATAGATTTGAATTGTACACTTGAATTAAAGAATGCTCTACATATCAGGAACAATTGAAAATTTGTTCTTCATTATCAAAGAGTGGCTAACTACTGTTACTGCATTTTCTTAAAAGCTGTGGTGGTATTTTTTTCTACTAGCCCTTTCGCTGTGATCATAAAGTTTGTTCCTACCACTACACCTTAGTCAAAAAACATTTGCATACATCTCCTAAGGGGATATGTCCTTATGGACATATTGGATGAATGTGAACTGAAGAATGAACTTCAGTCACCAGGGCTAGGTTACAGACATTATAGTTAAGAACCAATCTCTTATTTTGCAACTTCATATTCAATGTGCTTATATAATGACATGTATTCATCTGAAAGCTCTTCAGTTCTCTCACTATTTATGCATCTTTATATAACTGCAGATGAATAGCAGCTAATCAGAAATATCTGTGTCTGGTTATGTTTACATCTAATGACATGTTCTTTTTCACTTGTTAAGAAAGGGTGAAACTCGTTGCAACCAATAGCTTCATTTAAAAAAAAAAAAGAAAAAAAAGAAAAAAAATTATGGGAAGAGTTTCCATCATCTAATTTAACAAGAGATAAAGATTAAGAAATTTAAGGAATGATAAATGATTAATTAAAGCATATATGATCAAAGATGAAATCTAGAAACCTTTGTCATGGATATCTGCATGCTCCTATCTTTCTTTCCAGGCAAATATTGAGAATTCTGAGATGATCTATAAATCACAGATAATTTTATTAACTAAGTTCTTCAGTGGGGAACTGAACAGTGTGGGGAAACTATCTTAGGGAAGATCCTATAATAGTCTTTTCATGTTCTCTCTTCAGTGAGAAGTGTATTTTATTGTGTCATATTCTGCCCTTACTCTCATTGAGAAGTTCCTTAAACCACAGGCATTCCTGAAACCAGTAGTTCTGAACATATTGTAGGCTAAAAGTTCATTTAATTAAAATAGGATTTGGTCCTAAAAATCTATTCTTTCAAGGTATTGAAGTTATTTGCTAAACATTTAAAACTGGAAAAACTACTTGAGAAATAACAAAACTAGAAACTGAAGTCAACTTTTTCAAGTGTTCCTTGAAAAACTCTGCCCCACAAAAAAAGACCTAGGACTACAATGAGAAGTTGCATGCAAAAAACCATCTCAGACACTCTTATTGTAATTTTAGGAGTAGGATGCTCTGACAGAGAAAGACTCCTGGTTGAGCTGCCCCCATGCCTGCTACCAGCTCTAGCCTGTAGAACTGAGAATCTGCACGGTCCCTAGTCACAAACATGGGATTTGGGCTTATGTACTGAGTGTCTGTGATGAGGTTTTGGTAACGGGGATCTGCAAAGGTGGCCTCTGTGTGAAGAGGTCAGGGGCTGACCCATGTCAGACACAGTCAGTTCAACCTGACTCCAATGGACCCATCACAGGATGCAGCTGAATGTGTGGTGCCTCTGTTAAAACATATTTAAGAAAGGGCAAAAATGCTGAACAGGCAGAGAAGTGAGGGGAAAAAAAAGTGAAAAACCAGTGTGAACACCCAGGTCAGAGAGAAATGAGTGCGAAGGGGTACTCAAGGCAGTGGGAGCAGAGTTTCCCCTGCAGCTTATGGAGAGGACCACACTGGAGCAGATATCCACAGTGCAGCCCATGGAGAACCCCCTGTTGGAGCAGCTGGATATTTTCTGAAGGAGCTTCAGCCCATGGAAAGCCCACACTAGAGCAGAGTTTTTCCTGAAGGACCATGGAGAGGACCCACACTGGAACAGGGGAAAAGTGTGAGGGGGAAGGAGCAGCAGAGAGGAACTGTTACATACTAACTGTTATGTACTAACCCCCACTCCCCATCCCCTCTGCACTGCTCAGAGGGTGCTGGGTAGAGGAATTGGGAAGGAAGGAGTGAGGTGGAGCCTGGAAAAAAGAGGAGGATGGGACAAAAGGTTTTGTTATAATTTCTGATTTTGTTTCTCACCAGCCAAATCTATTTTAATTGGCAATCAAATAATATTCTCCAAATCAAGTGTTTTGTCTGTGATAGCAATAGTAAGGATCTCCCTGTCTTTATTTAATTACCAAGAATTTTCCCCCCTGCGTGTTGAGGAGGGGTAGTAAGGGAGCAGCTGGATAGGTGTCTGTGTTAACCCTCCAAAGATTACCATTCACTTGACATTATTAAAAAACATCATTTGACAGCATCGTCTTGTTCATTCTACTTTTAGGGCCTCCTAAAAATTCTGACACAACTTAAAGCATGTAAATAATTTCATTTGAAGAGGATTGCAGTATTTATAGACTGTAAATCACAGTGCTTTTACAGCACTTTTTTTCAAAATAGGCCTTAACGAAAAAAATCAGATCGTTCTCAGAAAGTCAAACATCCTATTTAGGACAGATCTGTGTTTTCAGCTTCAGTCTGCTCATGAAAGGAGATTTCAGGTGAATATAAAGAATTAAAAAATTATCAGAGTTTATTTTAAGAGACAGCTGAAAATGGCTCCAGTTTAAATTCAGAAATATAACTTAAGTAGGGGTTTGAAATTGGTACTTTTTCTTCTAAGACTGAATCCTGTCTGAAACAAAGACTGCTTATATGGAGACATTGCAGAAGAATATCTATGGGTCTTTATATATTTTATATATCAGATATTTAGATACCTAGATGTTTTCCTTCTCATATTTGAATTTATACTTTCATTTCATGTTTTTAAAATGTATACTTATAGAAAAAAAGGTACTACACAGCAATGTAGTATACATCACTAACAAGATCAAACAGCATAGAAGAAGAAATATAAGGAAATGATTTAGTGTGGATCATATTTGAGGTACAGCATCCTTCCTTAGATAAAAAGCCCATATATTTATCTGAGTTCTAAAGATTGACAGTACTATTTCAGTAAAGTTTATTGTTCATACTAGACCATTACAAAATGTAGTAAGAGATAGAACAGATTTGATTTTGAAGTAGACTTTTTGTGCTTAGAGCATGTGATGAGGGACAATGTTCTGACAGCTCAAGCTTACTCAAGCTTAATGACTGATCTAAATTGGAGCTTGGAGATAAAAGAAATTCTTTAGTGATGCCTCAGTTGTCATTGATTGCCATGAGCAATTTTAAAGCTATTCAAGATGAGAATTGCCAGCTTGGTTCTGAAGGAGGAGAAAGTGATACATAAGATTGGAAGCTGGTGCAAATGTTACTGCATTAAACAACAAAAAAAAAAAAAAAAAAAAAAAAAAGAAGGTTTATATTACTTGTATATGTAGGTGATAATCACAATTACATATAGCATTATACATCAGCAGGGAAAGACATAGTGAGTCTACAGAGTACAATGTAAGCAGTAGCTGTGACAGGAAAGATAAAACTGCAAGGCTGGGCACATTATAAATATCAGCAGCAACAAGATGACTGAAAACAAAATGTTCTAGGCTAAAGACAATCAGGAAGTTAAGTGCAGAGCAGACATTCCTCTTCTGAGTGTTGATCTCAAAAAGTATTTCTCTCTGACAAAATTATCCTTATTCTTGCACTTAGCATAACAAGTTTTCCCTCTAAACTACTCTGATTAGAGCAGCAAGTATTTAAGCCATAATAGTGATAGGACAAGATAAAATCATACTTAGCCATGATTGCCTAGGTGTGGAGAGAAGCATTTCTGCTATCAGTTTGCCTGGTAACGTGTCAGATCATAATAAGGACAGACACTTGTGTTTGGGTGAGAAAGGGCTGTAACTGCTCTGTCCTTTCAGAAGTTTTGAGAGCAGCTGTGTATCTTCAGTATTGCTGTGTCTTCTGAAAAGCTCACTTCAGATTCAAAAACCTGTCTCTTGAGAAGTATATTCAGAGCCAACAGGCATACCTAAGAACATGGGTTTCATGCAGCAAGGAACATCCTCCAGCAATGTTTGGGTCTCTCTAAGGTTTTTAATGTCTTGTTCAGAGAGCAAATTTGGTCTTCAGAGCATCTTCAGAACATCCTTCAAAAGACAATGTAAGTTGTCTTTTGTGCTGATGTAAATGGACTGCCTATTTATGGTGGCATAGATAGTGACTGTGAGCAAAATTTTACTGCAGAAAATGTCTTGCTGATTAGCATGCCTGTCTTGTAATCAAGAAAAGGACTGGGCAGCGTGGGTTTATTTCTAATAATTTTATTAGGTGTGAGATCAAATGTGGTAACATAGGCTTTGTTAATATTTTCAGGCTTGAAAGATACCGCAACACAATTTTAAGGAACCTTATTGACTGTAGTTTATTTTGATTTTTATATTTATTCTATTTTGTATTCTTTTGATTAATTCAGATAAGTAATACTATATGTTAGGTATAACAGTCTACAACTGAAAACCACTGCCATATGCTTTATCTTTGTTGAAAATAAATTAGTTTATTTATATTATTTGGAGATTCCTGCAGAAAGTTTTTTTTGTTTATTGAACTTTTTCTGAGCAAACATCACATTAGTTTTTTGTATCGACCCTTTTTTCTGGCTGTAAACATTTGTGTGGTTGTACTTTATCTCAGAGGTAAATATAATGCCACAGAAAGAACAGTTTCCAAAATGGCTCCAAATTTCACAAATGTTCTAGTTAAAATATTCAGAAGGTATTGAAATTTATTGAGCTAATTTTTTTAGAAAATCAATATTGCCAAAAGAAAAGCCCATGATCTCTGTATACTCAGCATTTATCCTGAAATTTTAATGACATAACTTTAAGATGCTGTATTTTCTTGCTGTGCACAGTTTGATCACTCCCCTGATCACTAAAGGATCAGCTGCACTGGGGAGAATTTTTTCCCTAATTTATTTCCTTCCAAAAAAAAGAGAAAAGGTCAGTACAGTTGTTTGGAAATTTCTATGACTTCTGCAATATAAAAAAGAACATGTCCTAATGAATATGCAGCTTGTTTGCAAATCCTGTGGAGTCCTATGGACTCTTTCTTATCTCTCGCTTTACTTACTATGTGAACTTGGACAATTCCAAGTTCAAATATTTGTTTTCTTGTTTTCTCTGTTCTTTACATAACTGTGAGAAATCAGATCTTTGAGAAGGATGATCATAAGTCTTCTGTCGCCAGAGCAACAGTAATTATCTTCTTAATTGACTGTCTTTGCTATAAATTTAGACTTTGGCAACTTGAAAATTAAATGAAAAAACTACTCAGAAAACTTTAATAAAGCAATTCCACAAACACATGGATTCCCCAGATGAGCTTCAAATAACTGAATTCTTTTACAAAAGATCCATAGAGCTATAGCATCAATATTTAGAATCATTTTAAAAACAAAGGAAACAGTTGAAACATTGATTTCTGAACTCTCAGATATTTATTAGCAAACAAATTACCAGTTTAGACATGTTATTCAACAGTCATTTAGATGTTTAAAGGCATTGCATTTTTGAGACAAAGGAATTCACCTTGTCTTAACATTACTTGTGCTTGAAACCATCACATTATCTTTCTAAATGCCATTCTCTTTATCCCAGCTAGGCCCCTGCTGTTTGTTGACACCCACTGTTTTTCCTTCTAATTACAGTTCCAGTAACTGTAATAGCAGTTTTGGTAGGTCTAGAAGATAATAGCTATTCTTTTTATTTACTAAATTCACTTTGCTACTATGTTTCTCTCTAGTTTTCCATTAGGCATAGTTTTGCATATTTTGCTTCAAGATACCTGTTTTTCTCATGTCGTCACATACTAGAGGAATGGCAGGCATGCGCAGATTTCATGCAATAGGTGGCTTCCCAGCAACTTTTCACTAAGGACATGCAAGTTTTATGGATGTTTTCAGGATTCAACGAAAGCCGTTGCTCTGGATTTCCACAATGGCCAAAACATTTTTGCCTAATTCACCTTTTCATCTATCACAGCACAGGCAAAGCTTACCTGACTGTTCTACAGTGTCAAAGATTTTTTTTTTTCTTTTTAAGATTTGGGATACTAAGTGCCCTCTTTTACTTATTAGGAGTCATTCTATCTTACTCAGACTCCTAATGTTTGCCTAAATTTTAGGCAGCAGCTGAATTAGTTTTTCTGGACTAAACATCTAAATTCTCTACAGAGCCACTCGGGAAAGAAAAGTATCTTTAAAGCCTCTGTAAAGAGTCCTCCTAACTTAGCATCCTAGCCACTGAAAGCACCCACCTCTTGGTGTGCCATCTAGAAATCTTAATCAATTTGAAGTCATTAAGACATATATTATAACTAGTAGATGCAAATCAACTTGTACAACATATAATATTATGCAATACATTTACTTGTTTCAAGAAAGGTTTGCATATCATTTAATTCACATTGCCCTAAAAATTCAAATTTAAATCCAAACCAAATATTTTTCTGTCTTACTTATTATCAAGTAATCACTCTTATTTTTTAAAAAATCTGATCAATTTTTGGCAATATTTTTCCTTTAAATGACTTTTCTCAGATAGATAAGCTAAAATACATCATTCTATTGCTTATGTTCTCCTCCTAAACTAGCTTATTCGTCTTTCATGCAACAAATTTCAACAAAATGCCTTAAAACGGGAAATCATTTACCTTTATTTAGGAATATCCATTTATTAAAAATAAATAGGAAATACTGTTTTGGCATGCCAGAGTTGAAAAACAAGTAATATCTATTGAATTTACTTTAAATTCTGTATCTGATGAGTTTTTATTTTTTTAAGCAGGTGCATTTTACTTTCAAAAGTATACTAAGAAATACTGATATTCATCTACTGGGGCCAAAAAAAGTATAAGAAAAGAAACCCTGTAACTATGAGAATAATATATAATAATTTTGCAAAAGCATGTCCTACATTTACAAATAAAAATATGATTTGTAATCCAGATAAATTATTCCTATAATAACCAGTGGATGTTTTTCTTCCTTTATTCTTATGGTAAATATAGATCACACTTTCCAAGAATCAGAAGATATACACATGTTTTAATTGTGATCAGTCAAAATACGCAAAACCTCTCCAAAGTTATAAATCTTATAATGCCTTGCATGTATGCACTTCACAAAGCACAGCATAGCAAAATATGGTTATAGAGACAGCATAACCTAATATGTTTATCCAAATACCCTTTTTTATCTGTAAAGGATCTAAATAGCAATGATACGTTCCTTTCCTAATATGAAGAACAAGAATAATGTTGAGAAAATAGAATAAATCCACTGGAAAAAGTGTTGGAAACAGTAATATATGTTCTTATCATATCATGAGGCTAATATAATTTGTTATGCTAAATTTAACTTGAATGTTTCTCATTTATTTTAATTAAATAACACTTGAAAAAATGTATGCCAAATGACAAGTAATTTATGCAGTTTGAAGGGTAAAAGAAGATGTTTCCTGTATAATTGCCTACCACTGTCTTCTTAATCTCACCATTGCCCTCTCTCACTCTCTCTTTTTTTTTTTTTTAATGTTTGTGAGGAATAAACTGAGGTTTACAGTTTTGGAGAATTATAATGCCTTAGAACAAATCCAAACTTTAGATTTGATCCTGGGCCATGTGAAAGCCATTTTGGAATCTCCAACTGACTTCAGGAATATTTGCCATTGATAATATTGTTTCTTACAAGCAAATAGTGATTTTTAGAAAAATTTACAAAGTATTTTTTTCTATGAGTTTGTTATTTATCGAAGAGCACAGTATGGTAGGACTATTCTATTGTACACAAGTATTTGCATATCAAAACAATCATTGTGAGCTTCTTCCAGTAGATTAGTAAGAAACATGACTAGACACTTTTTCTGTTTGTTTTCTGATTCTCTTGTCTATGGAAAGATTATCTTGAGTTTTTTATTTTTTTTATTTTCTTTATATAAGTTATCTTAGTTGGAAATTACTGACTGCAGTGCACCATGCAGTTGAGCTGGACTATGTTGATAGTCCTTAACTCTCTGAGGAAATACTTTAATCCAGACCTATCCCACAAAGATATACTTTATCCTTACCACATGTCACAGTATGTCACAGGGTAATGTAGATGTTGAAAACTCCAAGCACTCTTTTTAATATATTGGTCTTTTATTTTGAAATCCATGTAAAGCCAGTGCTGGGAAAGAAGGTAGGCTTTATATTGGCGTTGTGATGACTCCCAGGAAAAAACTGTGGCTCTCCTGCCACAATGTAAGGACTGTTTGTGTTCACCCTGCTTTCATCACTGTCTTCACACTACTTGGCAGCTGGCTTTGATATCTTCTGGACCTTATGTTGTGCCCTGTGATCTAAATACTTTTTTGTGAAGAAGGAAGGAGACCCATGAGCAAACTAACATGTGTGCAGTGTGGAAATTCTGGGTGTTCAGGCCCTGAAATAAAGCACCAAATAAAATTGAGGGGATGGACAATTACATTACTTTGGGCACTCACTGAAGTTAAAATTTTCTGCATACACTGTTATCTCTCCAGGACAACCAAGACGTGGCAAAGACATGAATGAAAAAGGCCAAATTGTTGTCTTCCAGAATGAAGCATTGTGATTTGTGGATGCTACTGCAGAAGAGCTCAGCATCAGCAAGGAAATCTATCAATAATTCTAAACTACTAAAAGTCTCTAGGAGATCTTATCTTCCTTCAGTCTGTATTGCCGGTACCCAGGCCAGGACTGATGAATTTAAGAAGCACTTACCATGACGGCAGATCCAAAACAAATATGTGTTAGGCCCCAGATGCATATTTATACATTTTTTGTCTCTCTGATAGCAAATATAAGTAGTCAAATGAGCCTGTAAGCCTGTATTTCAGATGACAAATTTACATAACTCACATCATTAAAATCTACAAATTGTTGGGAGATTATAAAATCCTCCTTCGAAATGTTCTGTCCCTTATAAAATGAGGATTATTTCTAAGGGTTACCGTAACCATTAAATAATGTAGATTTCTATGAATTTCAAGCTAATACAAATGTCCAGGGCTATACAGGCTCAGAAAAGATTATATAAAAGCAGAAAAATATTCTTGAGCATTTCCAGGTGTTCTAACAGTTCATTGGTTTTTAAAATGCAAAATTCCTATAAAGAAAACATAGTACTTCTATGGGTGGACTTTATTTAAATGCCATTTCACCCTAAGCTCTTTTTAAGTATACATACTACTTAAGAACATTTTACAATACCAAATGTTGAGCTATTCATTAAATTAAATATAAGAATTTGCTTACCCTTGCATTTTCTAAAATGAGTTAAGCTGTAATATATCTTAGTCTAGTACAATAGATACATAAACTACTGAATAATCTAAGTGCCAGCAATGTTAAAGGGTACCCATTTCTTCCTTTCATTTTCAATCACATTCTAAAAGAAAAGAAATTTCAAACAGAGAAAATTATTTAATATGTCAACAACAATGCTGGCAAAATTCTAAAGCAAATAAAACTAAAAAGCATTAGTTTTATAATACTTTTGTTTCCATTATGTAGTCTGCAATATATCTGACCCCTTGTAGCAGCTGTTCTTATACAAGTTTTGGTATGAGAAGAAAAAGTAGATCCCGCAGAGCTGTTATATTTCCCCTGCAAACTCGGTTAAGGAAGTGGACTGACAATAACTGGACTCTCATTCTTTGAATGTGCAGGTCTGTGTAACCTTATTGACTCAGCAAGAAATGCTGTGCCATGAAAAATAAGGGTGTATCACACTGCTTCCCTGCTGCAGTGAAGGAAGAAAGAGAAGAACTGAATGTCTGAGGGGGAAGTGAGGTACAGGGTTTGCAAAAATTGTAACTTATGTACCCCTTTTCCATATTTTTTCCTACAAGTTAAGCTTGTCTCCCTGGGGTCCTTTTTTAGTCAATGGAGGAATATATGGTCCTTCAGAGGGCTGTTCAGAGCATCTAAGTCAGAACTAGAGTATCTCACTAAGCCAGATGCTGTGAACATCCTGCTGAGCAACAGTCTTCCTGCCAGCAGCAATATACTGTGTTGATCTTTGTCCAGACTAGATTGTATGCTCATAACTGAGGGCCCCCTAGATGTTGTTCCAGTCCTTTTTTTCCCAAGAAAAGTATCATATGTCATTGCTGAAGTTTAGAAAGTATGAGTGAAGTCATCTTTCAAGGCCTCATCAACTGACTGATCCAGTGGCCTGTTCTTGTCCTTCCATGTTGTCCTGGTTTTGGCTGGGATAGAGCTATTTTTTTTAATTCCTTCTTAGCAGCTAGAATAGTGCTGTGTTTTGGATTTAGTACAGGGTTTGATATGAGAAGAATGTTGATAATGTACTTATGTTTTTAGTTGTTGCTAAGAAATCAAGGACTTTTCAACTTCTCATGTCGTGCTAGTGCGCATTAACTCTATTCCAGCTGAAACCAGGACAAATGTTCTGCATACTTGCTTATTCTGTCTCCCTTCTGCTACATCTCTTAGCTGTCTCATTTCTAGTTAATGTTTTGCTCCCCAGACCCTCTACTAGTCAGTTATATTAGTTTACCAGTGCACCAATTTTGTCTTATAGGAGAAAAAAGAAGGGAAGATGAAGCTTCCAAACTTAATTTCTTTCCTTTTCCCTACTTTCTTAAAAAGCAATACTAAAAAAAATATGGGTTCTTTAGTTTATCTTACTCTAGGCCTTTTCAAGGAACTTATAGCAATGCCCATAACAATTTGTTCTGTGTTATAAATTAAGGTACACAGCTGTTTTATTTCTGTTTTCGAGTGACAAATACTGGGTCAGCCACTCTCTAAGGCATACAGTTAACCCTCATATTCTGTAGTATAAATAATGGTGCACATCAGGCCTTGTCCTGTAATTTTCACAGATCAAAAATTTCCATGCATATTAATGCACATTTTGGATGTGTGAGAAGTGACAGATTTAGTTTCTCAGGTAAATGGAATAAGCAGCACTTCTTCTGCTATTTTGTGAGGCTTTCAAGGTTATAGGAACACTCTCATTTTAGGTTTCCATTGGGGCAAAACAGATGAGTGGTAATCTGCAGTTTTCAAAATGGAAAGTAAGTTTTTTTTAAAGTAACTTTTTTTTTTAAAGTGGTGATTGAGCTGAATGGTATTCTTAAATTGGTTCTTAATTTAATAGACAGTTCCTAAGGGAGGGTTTAAAAGAAGAAAGAGATCAGTTATTAGCTGAAAACAGAACACAGAAAAAGAAAGAGGAACTGAATAAGCACCGAAGGACATGGACTTATGATTATACTATACGTGGGCTTTCTTATTTCTAGTTTTGATTTAATGCTATAAAGATAACTTTTTTTTTTTTTTTTTTTAGGTTCAGCTAAAGAAAAGGAATAGAATTGGGATAGGTGATAATAGACTTAGAAGTGGTTTAATACAAAGCTACAACTGCAAAAACCATCTAGTCCTGGATATACAGCAATTCAGGACTTAACATATGCAAGAAATTCAAAGAAACCATTAGTTCAACATAATACAAATGCAAAATAAATTTTATAAGCCCCACAACAAATGTTGGTTTGGAAAAGCTAAAAGAATGGGTAAGACAAATTATAAGAGAAAGAAAGATTCAGTTAAGTAGATTAGCAGGCATTATAAGGGAAACTGTTAGTCTTAAAACCTTTTTTTCTTAAGCATAGCCTATTGCAAACATCTGCAGTTTTGGGCTAAAATTCCAAAATATAATGTGAAGCCAAATAGAATAAAGTGACTGAAAAAAATTATGAATAATTTAGCTGGTGGTAGAAATAAAATCTCCTGCACTCAGTAAAGTACAAATGTAAAATAACAGATGCTCAGAATCTTTCCTCTTTTTGTAGACTAAAGTTGTATATAGGACACCTTTACTAGAACAAACATGAGTCTGTTTGCAATAGTTTTCAAGCTAGCTCAAACTTTATTTAGTCACATACTTCATCCCTGCTCCAGTGAAGTCAGTTGGAGCTTTGTCCTTGAGTTTGACAGAGGCAAGGTAAGACTTAAGTTTATAACTTTATCTTGTAGATGGCATTATAGCTTGTTTACTCACTCTCTACCCACAAAATAAACACTGATGCCAGTAAGCATTCTTAAATTAAATAATTGCTTTCCATGGGGGAAAATTTGTGTTGTTTCCTTAAATCTGACAAGCACTTGGATAAAATATCCACTTTTTTTTTTCTTTATATGTTCCTAAGATGCCCTGAATAAAATTGAACAGCTTGGCAAACTGGAGTAGCTCAGAATATTTATTTTACTTTGTTTTCCTCTCAAAAATATCTATCAACACATTTTTCAGGGAATTAAGTATAAAAACCTTGCTGGAATTTCACATAATATTCTAGACACTCAAAAAATGTAAAATGAATGTTAATACAGCAACATATCTCTTGTGTATGTGTATGTTTGTGTGTGTTCATCCCTAAAAATACACATGCCTGCAAATAGGCATATATTTTTGCTATATGAAATGTAGAATTTTTAAAACACTTATAAAATGAGTAGCATAGCAGTTTTTCTCCACTTTCTTCAATCACACCTCGCTGTCACTAGCTTCTGCTCCAGCCTCAGGGTTCATCACTGCCTCCTTACTTTCTCCCTTTATTTCTTTGTTTCACAGTGTTATGAGAAGCTCCAGCAACGTTGGCCAAATGCCCAAACCAATAATCTAAGTTGAAATCTGTTGTCTTAGTCTAGTCTAAAACTATAGGGATGTCTCAGCACCATGCTCCTTGGGGCTTGTGATTCCCTATAAACATAGTCCAGCATGAGTCAAGATGGCCTATCACAGAGCCAGGAACGATCGAGAAGAGATTATCACCTGGGCTCCAAACCATGCTGTGTCTTGTCTGGAACATAATTATACTTCAGTACTGACACCGATTGCACTGTTTAAGGACTGCTTAAAAAGATGCAGTAAAAAACAAACGTTTTCTTTTCTTGTATTTTTGAATAACTCAGCCACAGTAATGTTACCATAAATTTTAACTATATACCATGATATTGCAAGCATCTTATATTTTATGTTAAATAAAAAACATTTAAATAAATAAACTGTACATTCATTTTAGTGTCAGGTTTTTTTCATAATTTCCTTATTACTCTTATGTACTGAAAAACTTGAAGAACAGAACATGCTTAAAGAATGTAAATGTGATGTTCAGTGCAGTGTCATGTGGATTATTTAACAGAACCAATGTACTGCTATTGTAATAAAAGCATCTGACCTCTTAACGCTGAATTTGTTTCTGTCTCAGTGAGCATGAACCATTATTTTTGCTTAGTCTTTGTTATATTCCTCAGAAGTAACTAAAAAGCAATGCTTACCCTAAAAATACTGTATCTACTGTTTTCTTTCACTTCCAAGAACTTCTCTTATAAATCCTCCTCCAAGCACTGTCTCAATGCTCCAAGGGGGAACACTCTAAAAGATATAGAATGCAAGACATGGACAGCATCTCAAACAATGTGTATTGTGTCAAGGTTTTGCACTCTGAAATTTTGTATTGTTACAGTGACTACTACGTAACTCATTCTATCTGCTGATTCAGAGAAGGTACCTCAGAACTATGCAGTAAGACAGAGACACTGATATGCAGGGTTTTTTCTTTTCTTTTTTTTAAAAAAAAATCAAATATTTCTGTATATGAAAGCTAACTTAAAAATTATTAAAATTATATTTTAAATTTCAAAGAATGCCAGATCAAACTAAATCATGAAGATTCTTGCATTAATTCTTTATTTCCAGTTACAATAAAGAAGAGGGAGGAAGATACAGTGAAACTCAAGAGTTGGAGCAGAAAAGCCCTTGATACAGTTGCGCAAATATTTTACTAGAGGCCAAGATATTTGAATTCTCCCTTGGTGGAACTAAGTTGGGCTACTAAAGGTGTACAAATTTCTTCTCCTTGCTAAAGGACCAAAAGGGACGGGTGATATTTGCAGGGCTGACACTTGCAGAGTTCCTTCTGAGAAACCAGACTTCCATTGTGTTTTGGATCTCCTGGTGATGGTGGCGGTGGATGCTGAGGAAATCTAATTCCACATGGGTTGGTAGATGGAGGGAATCTCACCTTGTCCACTTTCAGACATCCACCAGTGTTTGGTTGGACTCCAGAACCATGATCAGTAAGAAAAACTCTCCCCCTTCTTAAAGGCAGATATAGACCCAAGTTTCAGTGTATGTACATATAATCCAAAAGACTTCATTGCCCAGGAATCACTTTCCAGTAATGCAGTAGGGCAGCAATTGCACTTAGCAACAGCAAGTTGTAATCAAAGGACAGCTGTTCACATCAGTCCATGAAATCATTCTTCCCCTCCCTCCACCCCTCTCCTCAACCCATTCAATTCATATCCCTGCTACTCTAAAACAATCACTTATTATGAGATCTAAGTGCCATATTAATGATTTAGGGTTTTTAGGGACTTCACTCTCTTATGCCAAACTCTGTCAATAACTAAAAGGCAGGTGTCTTTTAAATGCTGGGTCTCAAATGATGAAAGGTTTGTGAAAAGTAATCTCTCATGCCTGGCTTATATGTAACACTGTAGAAGATAGCTGGGCCTCAGCCTCAGCCTGATATTTCTTGAGACCTCTCCTCAGTGACCATATTGCTTTCTGGATCTCCACAAGTATGGCAGGGGTATGAAGTTGCAGAACAGCTATATCCTAACTGCAGCAGGGAATTGTGACAGGGATGATGAATGAGTGAATTGCACAAGAAGGGAGAAAATGCAGAGTGAGAGTGGTGTTGGGTATAAAATGAGACTAGCCTAAAAGGGAGATGCCTCATCAAACAAAAGGACTTAACAGTCTAAAGTGCTGCCTTCTGATATAAGGATGTTAACTGTGTGGCCATGTGACAACACCACTACAATACAAGGGGGGCATATGGCATGGGGGGATCAGAATGCATCTAATACATTTTTTCTTGGAAAATAAGAGGAGAATAACTTAGAATATTGCCCACACTGATAACAGTAACTTGATTGGGTAGTAAAAAAATTATTTTCCATAATTACTTATGGTACAGTAGTTATAATTAGGAGACAGAAAAATTCATATTATCCAATAAATATTCAGAACATGAAACATGCATCTGATGCATTCTCTACCATTACTGCATTCCTGATCCATTTTCAGTTGCTGTGTATCAGTGTAGGTCCACTGACGTTTAAGGACGCAGACAGAAGTATTCCAGGTAAAGAGCTTTCCCTGTAGTTTGTAACACTTAAAAGAAGTTACATTCTGTCACTCTGTCAAATATAATTTAGATGCTAGGAAGAAACAGAACATAGGTCAAATATTTTAAAATATAAATTCTCATATAAACTTTATTATACCTTCTCTATGAGGTATTTTTAGAAAGTTTAAACTAATAATGGAGCTTTGATAGCTCACGTTGACGGAAGTGGGTGCAGGAGTGACCACACGAACAACTCAGCTGACAGATCCAAGAGGGCAGTTATTCTCAGAAGAGAGATGCTGACTAATGCACGTGAGAGGGAAACTGGTGAAGCAAACATAGATGAAAAAGACATATGTGTATATCCTTATACTGGTATAAAGCCTGAATTTAGGCTAATTGAAACCTCACTAAGATGATTTAAACTAACCTGTCTGGCTTCATTGTGAAATGGATCAGGAGTGTTCACACAATCTGCTAATGATGTCCAACTATTAATCCACTTGAGCTGACAGGTCAGAATCAACCAATTTTGAACTACACTGTATTAGTGGAGAACTCCAAATCCTTGTGGATTGACTTAATTGGATAAAAACACTGTATCAGATGTTCTGGGAGCAATTTCTTAGACCTCAGTGAATCACAAGGCACAGGCAACATGGGCAAAAGCAGCTATCAAATTGAAGAACATTATATAGCTATTAAAAATAATTTGTTTACTCTGCACAGACAAATCCTATTGCCGAAAGATACTTCTTTTTGTGCCTGGTACTTCAAATATAGGTTATATTTTGATTTTTTAGTGACCAGGCCTAAAGATTATTTATTGCAAGGGTTTCCTTTTGCAAGTAATTAAGGATAAAACAACATCTAAGTAACAAATTAGTTCTTGACTAATGAATCTTCTCAAGGGAGCAAAATCATGTGAAGAGATGTATCTACATAAAGATTACACAAAATCTGCAATGCACATACAGATCAAAAAAGGGAACAGGATTTTGCCTTGTCATCTGTAACATGAAATTTGTAAACTCATTAATTCAAAGTTAATCATGAGCACACACACCAAGAAAAAATAAATCAAACAATATGTAGCATTTATTTTAAATTGTCCTAAAAAATTTGTGGAGGTAATGTCTTATTTTTAAATATGAGTCCACAATAGCAGCAATGAATCTGTGTATTAATTCATATACTGTATATAAATTCACTTAATCATCTGAAGTTTCATGGACAGGCTTAGATGAGGTCTTCAATTAAGAGCATTTATACAATTACTGTAGATGCCATTTTACTTGAAGGAACAAAACCAGAATAAGGAATGTAGCAGTCCTACTGTCACAGCCCTGCCTGTCCCTGACCAGCCCCCAGGACCCATGGGGGGACACAGGGTAGGACTCCCCCCAACCTGCCCATGGGCCAGGACCCTGTTGTGATTTGAACCCAGAGGGCAACTGAGCATCATTCGTTCACTCACTCCTTCCCCTTCAGCTCTGGCAAGGAGATAAATGAATCAAAAGGCTCAGGAATGGAGATAAGGACAGAGCGGGGTCACCCACCCATTAATGGTCACAGGCAAAAGACAGGCTCATTAGGGGAAGAAAAAGGATGTCACCTTAATTCAAAACACTAATGATAATGACACTTAACGAGACAGTGAGAAGTGTTATCATTTCTTAAAAACACCTCCCCCACCCCTCCCTTCTTCCCAGGATCAATTTTGTTCCCGATATTTCTACCTCCTGCCCCAGCGGCACAGGGGCAGGGGATGGGGGTGCAGTCAGTCCTGCCGTTTCTTCCTCCAAGGTGGGGGAAAGCACTCTCTGCATTCTTCTGCCTGGTCCACATGGCATCCCTCTCATGGGAGACAGTCCTCCACAAGCTCTCTCCACCATGAGTCCTCCCCCTGGGATGCATCCTTCTCGAGATGCTCCGGCATTGGTCACCTCCACGTGTTGCAGTCCTCCCAGCACTGAACTACAGCAGCAGGGCTTCTCCTTCCCACAGAGTCCTGGGGATCCTCCACAGGCCGCAGACAAATCTCTGCTCCCCCAGTGACCTCCATGGATGGCAGGGAGGGCAGCCCTGCCATCTCACCACAGGATTCAGGGGGTTCTCTGCTCCAGCACACCTCCCCCGCTTCCTCATCATTACTTCCACTGACCTCAGTGTTCCTATAGGTATCCTTCTTGTAATACCTCCTCACAAGTCATCCCACCCCCCTCTCTGGTTGACCTTCTTAAATACCTTATTGCAGAGGCGCGGCCACCATCACTATTTGGCTCAGCCTTGGCAAGAGGTGGGTCTGATTTGGAAGCCAGGGGAGGTATCGAGAAGTTTCTCACAGGGGCCACTGCCGTAGCCATTTGCCCTGCTATCAAAAACCCTGCCACACAAACACAGCACCATGTCAGTCCCCTGGGACTGACACACATCATGTCAGACACACACCATGTCAGTCCCCTGGGGCTCCCCCATCCACAGCCCGGGACCTCATGTCAGCCCCCAGGGCCATCAGCCCCTGACCAGCGATGTCGCAGCAGGGCCGTCTCCAGTTCCCCACAGCCTTACTCTGCCTGGCCATGGGCCTTACCGAGCTGGGCCCAGCCTAGGTCCCCATGGAGGTGTCTGATGCCTGGGGCTGGGTCTGCCTTGTGCCCCCCGCTGCCCTGCTCCTGGCTGGAGGGTGGAACGGGCCCTGGCTGCCAGGTCCTGCCCCAACAGACCCCCCATGGGCATCCCCAACACTACAAGCACCCAGGGAACTGCCAGACTGTGCAGTACCTTGATACCTACAGAAAAGTCTCTTTACTTATTTATTGCTACAAAATAAAACATACCTTTAAGAAAAAAAAAGAATCAGAAGTTGGAACTGTTAATTTACTTAAAAGCTGGGAAAAAAATACATATTCATTGCCTGCTCACGGAGGCAGGAAAATCCTCTCCTGACTTCCCTCACCCTCCATGGTGTCCCTTCACAATAGATTTGGGGCCTTGGAACATTTGAATGAAGAAGAGAAGGAGAAAGAAAATGAGTCAAACAAGGAGGAAGACTCAGGTCCACCAAGGCTGGGTCGTTCTGGACCAGGTATTAAAACCAGTTCTAAAAAGAACCCCAGAAGAGTCATTGTAGTGGTGACTCCATTCTGAGGGGTGTCGAAGGCCCAATATGCAGACCAGACCCATTTCATAGGGAAGTCTGCTGCCTCCCTGGGGCCCGGGTCAAGGACTTCAGGGCAAAACTCCCCACTCTAGTGAGACCCAAGGATTACTACCCTCTCTTGGTTTTTCAGGTAGGTAGCGACGACATTACCAGGAGAAATCCTAAATCAATGAAGAGAGATTTCAGGTCCTTGGGGAAACTGATTGTGTTCTCCTCCATCCCTTCAGTTGTGGGGATGGATGAAGAAGAATACAGGAGAACTCAAGAGATGAACTTGTGGCTCCGAGACTGGTGTTACTGTCAGGGCTTCGGATTTTTCAATCATGGGTTAGTATACAGGACACCAGACATTTTGTCATTGGATGGGACGCACCTGTCCCAGAGGTGGAAAAGGATCTTGGTGCAAGAGTTAACTGGGCTCATTGAGAGAGCTTTAAACTAGATTTGAAGGGGGAAGGGGGCAAAACATCAGCCCATCTGAAGTGCATCTATACCAACGCACACAGCATGGTTAACAAACAGGAGGAGCTTGAAGCCATGATGAAACAGGAAAATTATGATGTAGTGGCTATTACAGAAACATGGTGGATGTTTCCCATGACTGGACTGTGCCAATTGATGGCTACAAGCTCTTTAGGAGGGATAGACAAGGCAGGAGAGGTGGTGGGGTGGGATGTACGTTAGGGACTGTTATGATTGCTTTGAGTACAAGTATAGTGAAGACAGGGTGGGGTGTCTTTGTGTTAGAATCGGGGGAAGGCCAACAGATCAGATGTTGTAGTGGGAGTCTACTATAGGCCACCCACCCAGGACAGAGAGGTGGATGAAATATTCTATAGGCACTTAGGAGAAATCTCACAATCGCTTGCCCTTGTTCTTGCAGGAGACTTTAACTTCCCAGACATCTGCTGGAAATACAACACAGCAGAGCGGGACCAGTCCTGGAGATTCCTGGAATGTGTGGGAACTTCCTGACATAGCTGGTGAGTGAACCAACCAGAGAAGGTGCCCTGCTGGATCTCCTCTTTGTGAACAGAGAAGGACCGGTTGATGATGTGTTGGTTGGAGGCCGACTAAGGCACAGCGATCAGGAAATAATAGACTTCTTTATTATTAGAGAGACCAGGAGAGGGGGCAGCAGAAATGCCATCCTGGACTTACAAAGGGCTGACTTTGATTTGTTTAGGCACCTGCTTGACAGGATCCCTTCGGAGATGATCCTGAAGGGTATAGGGGCCCAGGAAGGCTGGGCACCCTTTAAGAAGAAAGTCTTAGTGGCTCAGGAGCAGACTGGCCCCAGGTGCTGTAAGAGAAGCCGGCGACAGAGAAGACCACCCTGGCTGAACAGGGAGCTTTGGCTGCAACTCAGGGAGAAAAGGAGAGTTTACGGCCTTTGGAAGAAGGGGCTAGCGACTCACAATGATTACAAAGATGATGTGAGGCTATGCAGGGCGGAAATCAGGAGGTCTAAAGCCCAGCTGGAAATTAATATGGCTTCAGCAATCAAGGACAACAAGAAATGTTTCTATAAGTATGTCAGCAGCAAAAGAAAGACCAGGGAGAGCCTCCATCCCCTGCTAGATGCAGGAGGAAACATGGTAACAAGTGATGAGGAAAAGGCTGAGGTGCTTAATGCCTTCTTTTCCTCAGTCTTTAATAACAAGACTAGTTGTACTGAGGGAATCCAGCCTCCTCAGCCAGAAGACAGAGCCTGGGAGAATGACCCCCCCTGCATTCCAGGAGGAGATAGTCAGTGACCTACTGCATCACATAGACATACACAGGTCTATGGGACTGGATGGGATACACCCGAGGGTGCTGAAGGAGCTGGCTGGGGTGCTCTCCAAGCCACTTTCCATCATTTACCAGCAGTCCTGGCTGACTGGGGAGGTCCCAACAGATTGGAAATTGGCCAATGTGATGCCTATCTATAAGAAGGGTCAGAGGGATGATCCAGGAAATAGTCAGCTTGACTTCAGTGCCCAGGAAACTGATGGAGCAGATCATCCTGAGTACCATGACACAACACATGTGGGACAACCAGATGATCAGGCCCAGTCAGCATGGGTTTATGAAAGGCAGGTCCTGCTTGACAAACCTGATCTCCTTCTACGACAGGGCGACCTGCTTATTGGATGAGGGAAAGGCTGTGGATGTTGTCTACCTTGACTTTAGTAAGGCCTTTGACACCATTTCCCACAGCATTCTCCTGGCGAAACTGGCTGCTCGTGGCTTGGATGGGCACACGCTTCACTGGGTAGAAAACTGGCTGGATGGCCGGGCCCGAAGAGTTGTGGTGAATGGAATTAAATCCAGTTGGCAGCCGGTCATGAGTGGTGTCCCCCAGGGCTCGGTTTTGGGGCCACTCCTGTTTAACAACTTTATTGATGATCTGGACGAGGGGATCAAGTGCACCCTCAGTAAGTTTGCAGACGATACCAAGTTGGGTGGGAACGTTGATCTGCTCGAGGGTAGGGAGGCTCTGCAGAGAGACCTGGACAGGCTGGAGCGATGGGCTAAGGCCAACTGTAGGAGTTTCAATAAGGCCAAATGCCGGGTGCTGCACTTGGGCCACAACAACCCCCAGCAGCGCTACAGGCTTGGGGAGGAGTGGCTGGAGAACTGCCAGTCAGAGAGGGACCTGGGGGTGTTGATTGAGAGCTGGCTGAACATGAGTCAGCAGTGTGCCCAAGTGGCCAAGAAGGCCAAGGGTATCCTGGCTTGCATCAGCAGCAGAATGGCCAGCAGGGACAGGAAAATGATCTTACCCCTGTACTCGGCACTGGTGAGGCCGCACCTTGAGTACTGTGTTCAGTTTTGGGCCCCTCACTACAAAAAGGACATTGAATTACTTGAGCGTGTCCAAAGAAGGGCAATGAAGCTGGTGAAGGGTCTGGAGCATGTGTGGTATGAGGAGCAGCTGAGGGAACTGGGGTTGTTTAGTCTGGAGAAGAGGAGGCTGAGGGGAGACCTCATCGCCCTCTACAACTACCTGAAAGGAGGTTGCAGAGAACTGAGGATGAGTCTCTTTAACCAAGTAACAAGTGATAGGACAAGAGATAATGGCCTCAAGTTGCGCTAGGGAAGGTTTAGACTAGATATTGGGAAGCATTTCTTTACAGAACAGGTTGTTAGGCGTTGGAATGGGCTGCTTAGGGAGGTGATGGAGTCCCCATCCCTGGAGATATTCAAGAGTAGGGTCGACATAGCACTGAGGGATATGGTGTAGTTGGGAACTGTCAGTGTTAGGTCAATGGTTGGACTAGATGATCTTCAAGGTCTTTTGCAACCTAGATGATTCTGTGGTGCTGTGATTCTGTAATTGGTAGTATAATAATTATACTCTGGATATGTGTTAGTTTGTTATTACTCTGCATCTACATCTATTCAGAGAAGACACTGGGCAACATGGACAAAAAGCAGAGATCATAAGGCAGTGTCAGATTTTAAAGCATAATGTGAGCAGGCTTCAGGCTCCTACATCCAATATCAGAGTAACAGGTGCAGTGGATAATTTGTGGGTACCACTGAATAGAAACATATAAACAAAGAAGAGCAGATGCTTCTTCTAGCACTTGCTAGAAGATTTTGCAATGTCGATTTTATGAACGTTTTCAGCATTATTTACTTTAATACAATTACAAGCTTATCTTAATTCTCTGAAAGAGTTATTTTTATCAGAAGTATTAGTTGACAAAAGTGAATTCAGATAGTTTTACAAAACTAATATTGTATCCTATTGATGTCCAAGGAAACCTGAAAATCATTAAGAAGCCAGTTAACTTCAACGGTTTAGTTGGTATAGAAAAATCTTGGGAGACAAAAAGACATTAAACTTATTAAGTATATAAAAGACAATAGCTTCCGCTTGGACAAGCAGTATTTCTATTATATATTTTTATGCAGGGTATTACACCATGCATTGCTGGAATGGTAGAACACTGGCAGGACTCTACCTTCCATGAAGCATCAAAGAAGAAAAAAAAAAAAACAGCAAGAAAGGCTGGGTAGAAAAATGAAATGAATGTTTATTATCTGAAGCCTCTGATGCAGGTAAGCTATGTTACCAGAAAACAACTACAATCAAAAATAGATTCTTTGTTCCTACAGCTGCTTTGTCTGCAGCTCTCTGCACTTAGTGATTTGCAAATAATGATGCAGACTGGGAAAAAAAAGTTTAACTACTGCAGTGCTACGGAGGCGTGGATTAAGCCTTAAATGCAAGTAGTGATTTTGTTGGTGAGATTTACACTTGATTTTGTTCCTTAAACTCATTGAAAAGGAATTAGGTTTTCCATTTTTTAAAAAGCTGTCATGTAAAAAAGAAAGATTAATATTATTTGTTCAAAAAATGTAATGGTCTTGTTGTTCAGCTGTAATATTATTAAGGAAAGCCAGTAAATGCAATCTTATATGCTCACAGTAAGTAATTTTTAAAAAACTTTTCCATAGGAGTTTTCCAGTTCTGTACTTGTGATGAACTTGTGTAATTCATGTCCCTCTGCTACCTTTTGTTTCCTTTATAACTAGATAGCTCTAAGACCCTTGCCACTCACTCCTTTTCAAAGCTTTCAAAGCTTAAATACAGTAGAAGAAAAATATTCTGAGGGGAGAATATTTGAAAGTTTCTCCATGATACAGAAGCTTTAAGACTCAGTGCTAGACATCAAATATCAAAAAAAAGATACAATAATGTCTTCCTCCAATTCTGAGAGACATCAGGCCATGAATATAAACTTAGCAAAAAGTTTTGCAAAATATTGTAAAAGCTTATCAAACTGTTTCACAGGGAGACAAAAATTTTATAAACAAGTCTTATCAAGATGCTTCAGCTCCCATTTGTATTTTTCAGCTAGAGGAAAAATGTACTTCCAAGAATAAGCCAATCTTTACAGTACCTGAGCTCTCTCATCGAGTCGTAGAGAGGCCGACTCTCTAGTGTAGATTGCAAAGATTATCAAAGCTACCTGACATGGCTGCAACCTATTTGTTTCAGTTTCTTGCTAATCTGTTCACTTTCTAGAATCTTAGTTATAGCCCAGAGGGACAGTTTCATTATTTTTGATGGGTGCTAGAGAGGGCCAGCTTTTAAAAAACTTTTAAGAAGGCAAACACAACTCATATAAAAATATTAGGATGTCCTTGTGAAAAAGTAAATTGCCAATAAAGTTAGCAAAATAAAGTTAGCAAAAAAAAGCATGCATTGCTGTAGAGAAAAATCAAAGTGAAAAAGTTGGCTAAAAGGAGATTAAAAAATAGAAATGAAAATTACTGTCATCAAAAGATAATGAAGTTTAAAAGAAATTATAAAAAAGTCATTTCACAGAACATTTTATAAAAAATGTAGTGTAACTCAAGCCAATAAAACCAAAGAAAGTTTTTGAATAGGAATTGTTACTAATTAGATATTGTTAAAGGCGAAATTAACATTTCACTTTTATGTGCTGACAAATAAAAACTCAAAAACCAGCTCTCTTAGCATTGCCTGATTTTATCAGCAATAAGAACACAATAGTACAGCAATATTACATGCTATTTTTCAATCAACAGTCCAGAAGCAGTACAGTAGTGAATCTAGCAAGGACATTCATATCAAAAAGGAATTTAGAATCCCTGATGTATATGCCATAAATTTGTTTTTATGACTTTGGGAGAAAATAGGCTTGCAGGTAACACCCCTGGTATCCTGGAACACATGTAACATGATTTGAACTTGACACATACAAGGGCAGCCACATCTCCAGTAGTTCCTCTTCCTGTGGTTCAAGAACTGTCAGCTCAGTTGTTGCCAGATTAAGGTCATGAGTCCACAAACTCTTGTTCACATCAGTAATTTCCTTAATATCAGTGAAGGTATTTGTGTGATTAAGCAATGGGAATGTCAGAATTCCTTGGTCCCTTTTGGCAAATATTATTAAATGTCTAGAAGAACAGGATGGAAAGCCATAACAGATGCCTTCCAGTTATTTTTTTCATGACTCACAAATTCTCACTTAGTTCCTAGCAACATATTTACCATACAAATTTCAAATAACAGCATTTAAAAACTAGAGTATATGATCATAAAACCCCCTTCCATTATCAAGTGCTATCAATGCTCTAAATACTATATACATTTTGTCTTTAACCCAAGAAGTTTGCATTCCCCACCACAGAGGAGAGATAACAGTTTGGAAGACATCCTGATAGACCCACTGATACTGATGAGGAGAATGCCATTCGAAACCTATGAGATAAGTTTTCCAGCCCAGATGTTGTCTCAAGTAGTTTGTTTGATTTTTTTTTTTTTTTTTTGTCAAATTCTTAAAAAGACTTTGCAGGCAAATTCCATATATTAGGGAGTATGTGAATTAAGAGTGATATATTTTTTGAATAATTTTCCTTCTCTTGCAGTTTGTCACTGGGTATGGCTCACTCACACAACTGGGACATATTCAAAGAACATACATACCATAAGATATGCATATCCAATGGGAGAAATAGTTATAGAAAAGCAGACAATGAATTAAAGAACCTCCAAGTTAGAAAAGCCATATTAAATTATCTAATATTAAACATTAGCCCCAAAATGGGGTGAAAAATTAGGAACAAGGAAAGACAACAAAAAATAAGGATGGTTACAAAGTTTGGTGTCTTACAGGCCATGGTAGACACGAAGGTAACATCCTTGTTTGTTATACTTCACTGAAAGTATAGCCTTCAGCACTGGTGAGTAGCAGAACAACGATTAAGCTGATAAAAACTTCCAAAGAATCTTCCCAAAAGACGAACAAACAGGAATTTTATTGTCAATCTGAAACAGTTCACTGCCAGAAAATGTAGCCATAAAAAGTAAAATATAGCTTAAATCCCTCATTTGCCTAAGCTTGCAGGAAATGAGAAACTTTCACAATCGAAATGTCAACTAATGATGACATTTCTATAGTCTGTTTGTGACTAAGTGCAAACAGAGGGTCTCCATGTTAACTCCTTATTTCACAGTTTACTAATCTGTGCTGATGACAATACTACAGCTCACAATGAAAATGTAATTTATTTGCAGAAGTATTTTTTCTGTTTGATCCATTGAAATTCTGAGCTCTAACTTCACAGTAAAATAGAATATTATTTATTATTCCTATTTTTCTCCATAACATTGCAAAATACACTTTGGAGTGATATTTCCCATTCATAATTCCATCTCTGAAAGAATATTTAAGAAATGTTTTAAACATACTAGGTGAACTCTCCCTGAGTTTTATGACAGTTACATATGTCAAGGCTTTTTGTTTGATGGAAGCCAACATTGTTCTTGTCTTCTTAATGCCAGATCTTTCAGGTACCTAAGGTGCATGCTGTAATGTGAGAGAGCCTGTGCCTCCTGCCCATGCAGGATAAAAGCTGGACAGTCATTCCAGGCTGCTCTGGGAATTTCATGCAGCAGAGTCAAAGCGTGCATAATGGAGGTGAAAGGATGTAGTTCATACAGAGGGCATAGGTGAGGTCATTCTCAGAGCCTGGCACTCTCAGGGAATCCTCTTGTGAGCTCAGAGATGGTGTTTTTAGGGCACTCAGAGGGGACCACTAAGCTCTGTATAGTCAGATTGGTCAGGAGATGTTGTCCCAAGAGAACTTCTGAGAATGCTGTAATTGGGCAGAGTAGATGCAGTCATTAGATCTTTGCATAATAATCAGCAGCATTACGTCATGCTGACTTGCTATTCACCGCCTGATTAAAACGCCTAGTGACAGATGAGAGGACAAGCCTGTGACCACCTTCTTTCATGTTATTTTATATACCAGCTTGCTATTTTGGTCTGCTGTTGTGATCAGACAGCACTCATCACTTCATTCTTTTACATGCTCTCTGACCATGAAATAACAAACACGATATACCTAGAAAAAAAAAAAAAGTGTATTCTTGAAGATTACATACTGGCTCACTAAAATACTTTTCTTTTCTAGTGAGAAGTGGCTTCCTAAATGAAATTTTCAGTTTCATTTTCTTTGTCAGCAGTTTCTTTGTCTAAAATTCTGAGCCACTTCTTGCCATGAATTTGTACACAGAACTGTGTGTAACACTATATATGTAGACAGGTGATGAAAACACTTACTGCCATTAATAATTTCTATTTATCTAGAAAAACTACTCTTTAAATCCCTTTTTGCGGGCTGGTCTATAAGCTACTGCATTAAGGAAACCTTTAGTGCTTCCACTTTATTCTGGCTGTTTCTTTGGTGCTATTCAAAGTCTCAATGAAAAGCCCCTCTTGCAGTTCTGCAGTTAAAACAACAAAGCACTGCCTATGTTTCTTCTTTAACACAGCTCTAAGGATTTATTCTTTGCTCCTTTATTCCTCCTTTTTCTGAAGTTTGCTTGTCCTTTTCC
Organism: Strix aluco; assembly: GCF_031877795.1. Lineage (NCBI taxonomy): Eukaryota > Metazoa > Chordata > Aves > Strigiformes > Strigidae > Strix > Strix aluco. Next base: position 99,828,116 of record NC_133934.1, on the reverse strand, counting down.
CCTTTAAAATCTCTTTATCTAAAGCTGAATTAGTTTTCACAGCTGGTTGGCAAACTGCCATCCTTTTCTGCTCTGACACTTATTTGTCAATTTCCAGTTGCCTTCAAACTTTTTACTTTTCTTAGCTTCTATTTCTTTTTCCTCTTTCATAGTTTCACTGATTCAAGTTTTAGTTGTTTTAATAGAAAAGGAGAGAAAAATCCCTCCTGGGGGGAGAAAAGGAGCCATATTCTACACTGTGACAAAGAGAAAGCAAAAATACTATGAGATTTACCCATTGAAGGCTTTGAAATAACAAACTTTGTGCTCTCTGCAGATACTTATAGCCTGATTCTACTTTCAGGAAGGTAGCAGGTAAACCTGCTACAGTATTTATGTTCTGCCCTAAGAGACAAGAAATTTATAGATCCATTTTTGTATAATGTTTAGAGTTTTCACAGGCTACTATTTTGCTTTATTCCATCTTAGAGAGTTCACTGTAGCTTTAAAACACTAGAGATTAAAGATTTATTTATTTATTTTTAACACTTCTGCAGCTTAATTTCCTAACTCAGGGTGTACACAAAACTCACTAACCTCTTTTAGGCTTCTACTCATAAACCTATTAAAACAATTTGTCAACCCTTATTTAACACATACTATAGGTTAATAGATTTTAAAGAGTTCTAGAAAACAAGATAATTTTATTTGTTTTATTATTTGAAACTTAACAGAACTTCTCTTATGCGTAGTTTACCATGGCTGTTGCGTTTCAAGCATCTCATAGGCTGTTGTACCAGCAGAGCTAGAGGGAGATAGAAAGAGACCTATGAACAATGTCGCCTTCCTAGACTTTGAGTATCAGTGTAGTGGCTTATGTAAGCACTGTGCAGGCATTGTTCTGCCCACTCAGATAATGAGAATAGAATATTAGCAAAACTGTCAAGGAGTAAGTGCCCAAATATCACATCTTTATTTTCCGTTCTTTAGTGTTCAGTTTTTAATATCTTGAGCACAAAGAAAAGGCAGCATAAAGTTTCCCCATCAGACTGAGCCCTTTGTTTATGCTGTGACTACTATAGAATTACTATTACAATTACTGTTACTAATAATTACTATACTAATTACAAATTACTATTATATGGGCACTGCACCTTCACTTCCTTTGGAAATGGAATAGAGTATTTCGCATGCTGCCAGACTGCAAATAGTAGGTATTTTTACCATCACTATAGCCACAGCTTAGTGGAGTGGGTTAGAGCCCTGCACACATTGTCATGTCTTGGCAGTTTGAATAGGGTTAAAGCAGATTAAAAGAAAGGCCATATCTAAAGCAGAGGGAAACAGGGTTATAGCTTTCAGTAGCTTTTCTTATATGTGAGGTCCTAGAAATTGGCTGGACTAACTGTGAAGTGGTGAATACTGGCAGCAGCTGTCCAGTAAGTGGAAATGTAAGTAATGATTACCCTTGTGGTCTGAGTTACTGCAGGGCAGTTCCCAGCTGACTTAAATTGTTAAAAGTTACAGCCTAATTAAACCTCACTTGTTGCATCAAGTATTTCTTTCTACGTATCTAAGACAATGTTTCATGTGTCTATCCTTATTATTTGTTCACTGCTGTTCCACTTCTACACATACAGTATCATGCCTTTTTCCTTTCAATTCTTTCTAGTGCTGCGCAAAGACAAATCTTCCCAAAGACACAGTGAAAGTATTTTACATATGAACCAAACTATACTTAAAGGCAGAAGTTTAAAGCTGAATTAGGTGAAGAACCCAGGCCGGTAGCTTACCTACATAAGTCTAACATTAGACTCTTCAGCTATTTTTAAGATTAGACTAACTTAAAATTGACCTTTCTGGAAAAGAATTGAGTCATAAAAATGAATATTAAAATTACACTTAGTGCATTGTATGTATCTGGTGTATTATTAGACATTCAAAATACTAACTTCAGAGCAGTGATGCATTATTTAATTCCATTGCAGAGTGGTGAAGTAATTGTTCCAACTAGTTTAATTTTTTAAAAAAATCATATTAAGATGTTTTGAACTATCTTTGACTGGTGTCAATTTTTTTAAGTTTTATCATGATAAAGTTCATTAAATGTATTTAATGCATCAGCAAAAACCACAGTAAATCAGTATGAAATTATTATAAGGAGCTTTAAAATACTCATATTCTTAGAAATACTTAGAATTTACAGTTCTCTGATACATTCATTTTGCTTTATTTCAACTTAATCTTTTAATTTAGGTGTAAATCATTAGGAAAACATTTTTAAATTTGAGAATATAGAAACATTAAGTATATTAGTTCATATTGCATATCATTTTTTGTAGGCCTGAATAAACTAGATTTTAATTAGATAAGTTGTTTTATATATTTTAAGGTTTAATTAATCCATATATACAATACCCTGATGAGCTGGCTGAGTTGTTTTCAGTAGGAAAGCACAACAGCACCATTTAGTCAAAAGCGATATTACAATATTTTGGTTTGAGGCAATGGGCAATGGAAACTCAAGATAAGTTTGATAAGTAACAGTGATAATAATATAGACTAGAATTGGGTGCTTGAGCTTGCAGCCCTAATATACTTTAAATGTATTCTTTCTAAAGTAATTTTATATATATTTTCCTTAGTGTGAAACTGGCAAGAATGAAGATTCAAAGAGAACCACATTTTGTGATTTTAAACAACAATGTAACAATAAGTATTAGATTGGTAATATCTGTGTTGACTTGATTTCTCCATTCAAACTGTTTCCTTTGTTCTTGCTCTGGTCTTCATACTTCTCTCTCTTTAATTATCAATTATCTTTATCGAGACTCCCAAAGTTTCCTCATCCCAGTTTGTCTTACAATGCCGCTCTTCTCTCTGCATAATCTTTCCTGCCCCACCTTCTTGTTCAGTTTATTCAGTCTCTGCCAATTTCAGAATTTTGCAGGTCTGCTGACACCAGTCATTTTGCTAACCCATTCCATCTTCTCCTCTTTCAATTTCCAATCGCACAACACTCTTACCTTATTACTCTTTTTTCAGTCTTACGCTCCTTACCCCATATGATCCAATTTATCCTCCAACTTCCCAGACTTGGTCACCAGAAATGTTAGCTTTTATTTGCAAATTCCTGTTTAGGTGGTTAAGTCTTGGAGAATCATTGGTTCTAGCCAGTGGAGCCACTTGGTTCAAATTCAAATGTGCAGCACCATTCTGGAAGAGTAACAAGAAATATTTGTAAAGATTATAGAAGACCCATTATGAAACTGGGCACTTTCTGGAAAAATCGGGGGGGGGGGGGGGGGGGGGGGGGGGGGCGGGGGCAAGGCAGCATTAAGGCATTACTACTGTGATTCTGCTGTTGACAGCAGAAATAATTCTGGAATTTACAGATGCCAACAAAAACGTCCAACCACATATAAAAGTATCAACAAAACACTGTCAACACAGGGAGTCTCTAAAATATGTAATATCACCAAGAAATGTTTTCCAGATTTTGAAATATCACATACTTAAAATGTCTTCCTGCCAAAGTACTGCTCTAAAATATTAGATTTTACTTCCAGTTTTTACTCCCTGGACAACACTTACAATGAATAAAGTAGCTTCTCTGAGTCCTTTTTTCCCCCCTCTCATTCTGAAGTAGCCTATCCTGAACATATAAAAAAAGTCTTTTATTTGTCTACTCAAGTAAGAGCTTATAAGAACTCTCCATCATTGCAAAGGAGAATATAGAATATATATAGAGTTTTCAGTGCATATTTCTGCAGTATGTGGGACAAAAATAGAGAAAAAAGAAATAAGGTGACATTTTCTTTTAGAATAGGGATTCTGACCTCTTACCAAATTCAGTGGGGAAGGAAAGTCCTATAGAAAACAGACCAGGGAAAGGGAGAGGGACTCCTATAAAAAGCTATGTTTAGGAAAGAAAGCATGTACACAACTTGCTGGATGTTTTTATTTCATCTGAGCTGTAATGTTTACAGAATTATCTACTGTGAAAAACGAGAGTTGTACACTGTGGTGTATCTTACTCAGAAAGGTTATAAGTTCTTTCAGAGTAAGAGAAACTGAGATAATGGCTGGTTTAGGGCCAAGTCATTCAAATGTTGATGGAAACACAACATTTTCTATCTGAAATAAAGCACTGATAAGGCAACATTTATTCCCACTGGAGAATGTTTCAAATGAACTAGCTAAGTAATTTATGCTCAGAAGTCTCAAAGGAACTAGCGAATCATTGTCAATTTTTAACTTATCTTGGAAAACTGGGAAACAGTGAGATTTGCAAATGTTGTACTATTATCCAGAAGAGGATATAATACAGAATAATAAATTACCTAGTCTGACCCTCATTTCAGGTACAAGAATGGATTTGTTACCTTGGAACTTTTCTGGTAATGAACTAGAGACTACAATTATAATTACTAGTAGTTGGATAGCTTTTTTTGTGAGATCTTTTTCTGTCTGGTTTTGGTTTTGACTGGATCATGGGCATGGTAAACAAAGTACATATGTACACTTGGACTTAATTCATTTACTACATGTGAAGGTTTTTTTGACACAAACACATTTTATGAAATTCACAGGTATGAGCCAGAGGGATTATAAACTCTTCTTTTGATATTGATATGCAGGATCTTTTGGATATTTTTACTTGTTCCAGTTCTAACCTCTCTCTACAAGTATTTTATGGCCTTCAGAGTATGGTTTCTGGATCCTTGAAGGGATGAACAAGGGAAAGGTTATGCATAAATTGTGTGCAAAAGTAACTCAAAAAAATAAAGTTATTTTAACTTGTTTAGATTTGTTACATGATAATTCTTATTTCCACCAGGAAACTGGGAACTGGGGGGTGAAAGGTATGAAAGTTGTTAAAAAGTGCCTAGCTCTATCAGTGAATATTGTACACAGTTTGTGAATTATCCAAAGATTTGTAGGCTATTAAAAATATGGGAGGGATTACTATTTTGGTAATCTAAATCAAGTGATTTAAATGGTTAGAATCCAGAAAAATCGATTTAATGGAAACAAATGAAAAGGAATACATTTTGAATTCAACAAAGCAGTTTATATCTACAGAATGGGAGAAGCTGTCTTAAAAAATCAATGACTAAACCTAGGGTTTAAGTATTATCATAGATTACATTCTCAGCCTGAACTTTCTGTGCTTCTGTGAAAAGAGGGCTAACAAAATTTTTGAATGGATAATAAAGGGGAATGGAGATGAGAAATGCTGGAGAGGATATGCCAAAAAAAACCCAAACCCCAAAACCAAGATCACATAGCTGAGAATCTTGCATTATGGTGTGAGGTGTAATTAATTACATTTATCTGGTATATTGATGGGAAGTTTAAGAGATGGGTTAATAAATGAGTATAAATATTTAAACATACCAATTACATCTGACAGCACAGAGCTTTTTGATCTTGTTGTCAGAAATGAAACACAAGCTAATTACCAGGAATTGAAATTAAGATAATTCTTCTAGAAATAATACACAAAATTATTGGAAGACCTGAAAGGGTCATGGTTCCTTTAAAACAAATTAGATGCACTTTCATCTAACTTGTGGAAGACATTCTACTAGTGGGGAGTACAGAGGGCCACACTGAATAATTACTGTGTCCTTTCTGGTCTTTGAGGATAAGACTCAGTCCCCTCACATGTTTGGGCTTGGGAACAAAAGTAGAGGAATTTAAAGTTATAGAAGACTTGACTGTTCTCCACAGTCTCATCTTTGCACCTCAGAGCAGGGCACTATGTATAATAATATCTCATAATTTAGGCCTTAAAATAATTTCCTGTAAAGTCAAGATGTTTTTGTTTCACTTGATGTATATCTGCATTAATGTATTGTGGTTACTTTTGATTTTTCCTCTCCTCTAAGGCACAGAATGGGTGATGGTTAGAGAAAGGACCACAGATACCATACTGTGAGAAAGAACTGAAACTCATTGTTGTTTTGATTTCAGTTCACAAAAATTTCTTCCTGGCTTGCTTTGCAGAGCGCTGTGGAGTTTCACTTCCCTTCTAATCACGGATACAGTTCACTTAGTCATATCTAGTATAATTGATTATTTTTCCTTCAGGAAGCTGGGTGCTTTCTAACATTTTACTCAGGATACCTCTACAAGGGCTTTTGTCCTAGGGTGATAAAGTGTAAAATTTGATGAGCCATGATGTCAGGCTAGATGATGTAATTATCATTTTTGGCATATATAAAGCATATTAAAACATGCAAAGCAAATGCATAAGAAATCTGCATAATTAGGAATAAGTCTGCACATATCAACTTATTTTAATAAGAAGGTAAGAAGAAATATTTTAAGACTATATTACACATGATGTTCTTCACTGTTTTTTTAGTGGTAAGATTTTTAAGTATCTTTTCTCTCTCTGTTGTGACAGGATTACTTTTGCACATCTATAAGTAAACTACAAAAAGGTTTCTTAAAAAGACGTCTGACAACTCGGTTCTCAAATATCAAAGAAAGAAACCTATAGATGTGACACAGAAACTCAGTGGCAATGCAGAAGACCCTTTTTATCTGGGAATCTTTTCCTCTTTTTCTTTTTGAATCTTGTATGGTGTCTCCTGGCCCTTAGTGACATATGCAGAAATTGAAAGAGCAGAACTGAACAGCAGTCCACCAAAACTATTATCCAGCTGCTGATAAATAAGAACCACTATCTTCAGGAAGGTACAGCTAGCTTATCATAAGGCAATATCCACAAAGAATCCTGTCCTAATCTTAGACAGCAATTGTTTTGGAGCATAAAGCAAGATGTTTTCTATTGTTTATGATTCTTCACACTATCATATAAGTTCTTATAAAAGAAAAGCATATTAGCAATCTCTTTGAAATGCATTCAGTTTAAGTTCTTCAAAATCTTAAGTCCATCAAATCTTGACCACATTTAATAGTAGAGGCTGTAGAGGCTCTATTAAACTTATGTCCTACCACATAAAAACCGATGTTTCTGCTGTTACCTTGCTAGCCTTATTGGACCACAGTTATGACATTGGACAGCAGAGATGGTCTATTGCTCCATTGAATTCTGGCCCATGTATTTGTTTCCAAACAAAGGGACAAGGGGGATATTGCTGAAGATCTACCCAAGCACCTGTTACCTAAGTCATAGGGCCCAGGAAGTCTAACAGATTGCCCTTTCTCAGCCTTATTCTTCAACTTTGTGTGGAAAGCTTTGTTTAGCTGTTACCCTGAATAGGTCTTTTAAATATCTGACTGAAACTTTATAAGGTATGTGGTACATATTAAAGGCTGGAGACAAAAATCAAATTTTTGTATGTTTTTGTCTTTTTTCTCTAGTGTACACTGGTTATACTCTCAACCATGGTCATTCAGTGACAGTTCTTTAAGGTAGATCTTTGAGATGTTTATTTTATTTTGGGTAGCCCCTGAAGTGTGATTGTCCACACAGGGAGATTCTTGTCTCCCGTGACACATAAATGGACGGTACCTTGGTCTACTGTAGACCTGATGCAGTCTGGAAGTACAACTTGATTTGATGACTTTGCACTAGCAGTTTTTAAATTTAATTTCCTCTTTCATCAGGCTGCCATTCAATAATCCTTTTGAACTAAGAACTCCTGATAGTTTAAGCACCCCATAAAACTCCTTATCAATATATTCTAGCCATGCTATAGAAATTGCTATGCCTTCTTGAAGAAAATTATTTTGTCTAAAACTACTTTTATCCAGACATCGTATACTCCCGTTACAAACATTTCATAACTAAGCAATAACATCTGATTTTCTGAAGTATGAATTTAAGATTAAATGTTTACCCCAAGCATACCACTGACAAATTGTACTAGTTTCCTAACTATTTTATTTCTACTAGAAAATGGATTTCTAAACAAGAAAAGTGCAGTGCCTTAACGTAAAATTTATTTTTCGTTTAACATTCTAAGTCATATACTACTGTTCAGTACAGTACAAAGGAATTTTTTTCACTGTTATGAAGTCACAAGTGTTTTCTTCCTCAAGGTATAACTCTACTCCTGTTTTTGTGATAATCATATTATCTTATGCTGGAACTAGTTCTCAACCTTATGCCTCACTACCTGCCTGAGGTAGACTGTTATCACACACAAAACTTACGTTTCTTTTTGCATGTTTTACTCAGATAATCTTGTAAAAAAATTCAACCTGTGCAAATTTTACATGCATCCAATGAAAATATTCCTTTTAGGAGTTCATTTCCGTATCATGCATATATATTCTGTTAGATATTAAAAATAAACAGTTAATTGAATAACAATATATTAAATTGGTCTAATACATTGGAAGCAAAATTGTTGCTGTATTATTAAAAATGTGAATTCATTGCTTATGACTTACATAATTTTCCTGTCCTAAGCTCTTGGCACATAACCAATTACATTCATAAATTACTATACTATGTTTTTAATGAAATAATTCCAGAAACACTGATACTCATTCCTATTAAAAACCCTGGTCAATTAAACTGTTACTATTCTTGAGAACCACAAGTTCCATGATTATAGGACTGTGGACAGAAGGAATGAATACCATATTTAAGGTCCTCCCAGTGAGATTGCCCTGTAAAAGAAATTTGGAAATCTTACCACTCTAGATAGTTGTGCTCCCTTGTTCATGCAGGGACAAAGTTCTGATTAAAGTGTTAATCTTCGAAGAAACACATCAGCTGCAGGATTCATAAGGTTTAAGGCATGGACGGTCATCCAGACCAAATGTTTAAGCTGAGTCCAGGATGAAAATTAACACAAGTGTGATCTCTGGAGCCCATCAAAGCCATCAGGTGCCAGACAAAACACTTCTGAATGTTATTCTGGGATTTCCCCAAGATAGTAGTAATCTTGCAGAATGGTTTCCCCATGTAGTAAATTAACCTGAGATATATGTTATTCGTTTATTAATATGTTATTATAATATACATATGCAGTATTATTATATTTTCATCTTCTAATACGTATTACATATTATAAATATTGTTATAAATAATAGTATTGATAATTGCGTTATTTAATCTTGTTTGGATCTAGGTTATTTATATAAATTTTTTTTTCAGCCTTCTAAAAGGAAAACATTGATTCTAAGTTAGTTAGTTAGGTTTCCTTGAGAAATGGAAAGAAACTTACAGCCATAAAGATTTCACCTATCTTACAGATCTCTCCCAGGCACCTTTAGAAGGCAACTCATTCAGTCCTATTTACCTCCAGCGACATCAGGGTCAGTGCAAACAACCAGCTTAGTCTAGAAACCTAGCTTTTAGACAGCTGAAGTTATATGTCATGAATCCTTTCCCAATTTGAAATGCAGATTTTTCTTCTCCTCCCCTTGGATTACTTACTTGTGGAAATATATAATGTGAGGTTGAGACTGAGGATGCTGTGTGAAACCATTTCATGGTTATTTGACAGTATTCATGTCAAAGGTTTGTTGTTTTTTAAAGAAATATCACAAATTATCATCAGTGTTTCAAAAGTATACAGAAGAGCTGTACTTTCAACAGAGAAAAGGCAGAAAAGTAACGATGCCAGAAACAATAAATTAATTTGCAGATCTATTTTGTTATTAACACTTGTACCTACAGACCCACACCAACTGCAGGGAGCCATCCTGAACTTATATGAAAGCCTAATAGTGTTGTAGAGTTTAGACACTTGTCTTTTAAGTGAATATACCTATGATTAGATGACTGATTTCTTAACTGAGAAGTTTCTTACCACTAGAGGGCTCAAAATTGCTGTGTGATTTTATGTATGAATACATGCATAAACATATATATACATATCTACATACACACACAATGTATGATATGTGTACATCATTCATGTGCATGTTTTATTTGTGTGTACATGGCTATAAACACACATATATGCACATACATATACATGTCAATAGATGATCTATTTTTCTTTTATTTTAAAGGTTTTGAACATTTAAATGCAATTAAAATCTTAAAGATTTTTAATATAACTTTGCAATTCACCATATAAAGGTGAAATATTTCTTTAATTTCATAAAATAATTACAATTTTTAACTTTGTTCTCATATGACCAGGTTTACACAGAATGTTAATTTCATCAAATTGAAAATAATCACAATAAAATACAGTTCAAACTTCCATGACCAATGCCTGCTGTCATCATATGGTTTATTAAGATATCTACACAACACTGAATAACATGGGCATAGTTCATTTTTTTCATAAATTACTTTCCACAGAATGTAATGCAGTCTTGCGGAATCTATCATGCCAAGCATTTTTGTTTGATTATATGACATATTCTCCTGGGAAATCTTAGAGGCTCTAAATAAATAAAATGTTCCTGGAAAGCTGACTGTTTTCTTTCACTAATGTGACAATTGTAATGAAGAGAGAAATGGTTTTCAACCATTTTAAAGTAATGCATTATCTTTGGAGATAGTGTAACCCAGTTCCTCCATGGTATGATGATGCAATAATGAATAATTTACCCATGCAGTTCAAAAGATAATAAACATAATATTTCCAGTCAGACTTGACACATACAAAAGTTTGAGGTATCAGTATTTTTTAAATGTTAGCAAAGTTATATTAATCTAAGAAATCTGCTCAAGAAATCAGTATTTCAAGAACAATGAAGTTTCAGATAATCATGATTAACAATAAGGTATGTTGTAAAAATAGGAAGACAGACACCAAAATCTTTTGCAGACATTTACTGCAATACTACTCATTTTTGAATATAGTTTCTTTAGAATCTTTTCCTGTATAGAAAATCGTGGAAGCACAAGAAAACAGAAGATACTCTTTTGCAGCACTTCAGTGTTTTGATTGTTTGCAAAAAATTATGTTGAATACAATCATGTATATGAATAAAGACCACTCAAGTGAATGAGTACTTGTATAACTGAACCAAATCTTTCAGACTTTGATACAGAATAGTATCTTTGATTTTTTCTGGACTACATGTGATTACTGCCTACATTATCACTAGTACAGTTAGATACTAACAACTGAATAAAGCTTTAACATATTTTTTTTCCCTTATGTGTGTTTTCTTAAATTCTTATAAGTCATACCAGATGTTTCACCTTCATAAAATGGTAAATTCTTCAAAAAGCACAATAAAATAATTGGAGGGGGGGAAGGAAGTTCAGACTAAATAGTAAAGTAGGCTGGAAATACAATTTTATTGCCATGTGCACTTAGCTAAACTTTAAAAGTACAGATTATTATAGTCCCATTTCTGGTAACACATTTACTTTAAAAATAAAAATATGCGCAACTAAACGCAGATATTTTTGCTTTAAAAAAATTAATTCTTGCATGTTTTGCTTTAAAAATTTAGCTTTATTGATTGTGCATGATGTTGGACTAGAATTATAACGTTCTAATAAAAAAATATAATATTTTGTGTACTTTTTCTTGTGTGTAATGCATTCTTTATTTACCAGTCTGTTATCTGAACTTGGAAAACAATATGGCACATTGGATGACAGATATTAAAAGTGGTTTTGTTACTGATAGACAGGGTTGGCTGACATACTCATCACATCACCTTTGGTTCCAGGAGTAAATAAATCATCCTGAAGCCAATAAAGTAGATTGGAATGTATTGAAACTACTTTTACTAGTCTAAAATGATAAGTTTTATAAAATTAAAACACATTTCTGTAACTGGAAGATCCGTTTCCTTAACCACAACCTATTGAAATCAATGAAATTATGTCAGGAATAAGGTTCTATCCAGATGGAGTTAGCTGTTTCATTAGGATCCTAAGGAAAAACATCTTTATCATATCACACCACTGTACAAATTAGCTCTAGTGATTTCACATTTATGTTATTATCCTCAATATAAGAAGGACATAAAACTATTAGAAAGTATCCAGAGGAGTGTGACCAAGATGGTGAAAGGCAAGACTTATGCAGAGCGGCTGAAGTCACTTGGTTTGTTCACCTTGGAGAAGGCTGAGGGGTGCCCTCATCGCAGTTTACAACTTCCTCAAGAGGAGCAGCAGAAGGGGATGTGCTGATCTCCTCTCTCTGGTAACCAAAGATAGCACATGAGGAAATGGAATGAAGCTGCATCAGGGGAAGTTCAGACTGAACATTAGGAAAAGGTTCTTCACTGAGAGGGTGGTCTGTCACTGGAACAGGCTCCCCAGGGCAGTTGGTCACAGCACTAAGCCTGTCAAAGTTCAAGCAGCATCTGGACAACGCTCTTAGTCATATGGTTTAGTTTTAGGTAGTCCTGCAAGGAGCAGGGAGTTGGACTTGATGATCTTTATGGGTGCCTTCCAACTCGAGATATTCTATGATTCTGTGATTCTGTTTCTGTAATCCTCCCATGAGAGTTTATCACTCCTGAAAGAAATAAGACTTAACTGATCACATTAGCTACATCTGCAACTTTGTTGAGAGTTGATACGTCATCACTACCTTATGTCTCAGAATCCTTCACAGAGGAAAAACCAATCAGAGTTAATGTTGTATAAATATTTATTAATAACAATCTAAAAAGAAAATAGCAGTGATTTTCACAAAGATCCTACATGCCACAAGACTTGTAGTGGGTACAAGGAACTGCAAATATGAAATTTCTTATAAGTGTGATGATCAGAACTCCTGATTAAATAAGAGATTTTTTTACCAACTTCAAATGAAATAAGAAACAATTTTACATCACCAGTGTTTTACACTACTTTTTGCAGTAGTTATGCTAATTCAGCGTATTTTACAATTAACTCTTGTAACTTTTCAGCTGAATAGGCTGTTTGTAATTAGTTTTATCTATAGACCTGTATCAGTGTATAGAAAAATTTCTAGAAATAGATTTTAGAGTAATACATTTTTCAATGCATAGAATGGAAAAAATGAAGTAATATTACACTGCCTTGACAACAAGTTTCAAAGCCTAAGTATTTCTTGCTCTTTCAGTACATATGTATGTTAAGGATTTTCTCTTCTTTATAATCATGTCAGCAAAAAAATAAATCATGCTGTGCTATATCCTTGTATTTGTTTTACCCAATTTATGGGAACTTTGTTTCTATGGCTATTGAATTTCAACAGAACTGAATATGTCTCATTATTTGGAGAAAATAAATGCTGTCCAACTCATTAAATCTAGATGAGGTCAATATATTCTAATTCTATTTTTCAGTGTATTATCCAGGAAGCATTTTCTCCATCAAGTTTTAGGCATTTTATAGTCAGTCTCCATATGTTCTCTCTTTCACCAGTGGAAAAAGTTCTCATTGTTGTTGCCTTGGCTTAGGTAGAATCAGGTGGTTTATTTCAGATATCATTTAATATTAACAAAGATGGAAGAGACAAAGATGGAAGAGATGGAATTTTACTTCAGTACATTATTTGTAATCTGTTGGTGGCAATAAGCTTTCAGGTGAGATGGAATATGATAGTTTTAATGAACTTTTTCTTAATTGGACAATATTTGGTTTTTAATCTCTATATAATAACTACAAAACAACATAACCTCACAAGCGAATGGCAGTCATATATTATTTCTATACCTGACACATCAGTCTTCTAAAATATGAAATTTTCTTCTATTTTCAATATTACATGTGCACTACATATATGAAGTTTGTCAAGACTTTCTATTATAAACATGCCATTTTTATCCCAGTGGCTGTTGTTACTCCATGCTTCCCCTCATCCAGGAACCTGTTCTATAATACCGCTGCAATGACACCCTACTGAGTTAAGAAATACCAGGTATTAACCAAACTTAATGGGCTAAAGTGGCAAATATATCAGACTCATCACAGCTTTTATAAACTTTATTTTTAAAAACATGTTAAATCTGGTGTTTAAGTGATTAAAACCCCTTGTTATAAACACATACAATGATTAGAGTTCATTTCCATTTTAAATACTTACTAACAGGCATAGCAAGTCGGGTAAACATGTAGGACAAGATCCCAGGGCTCAGGATTACAGGGATCTAACAGCAGTCAATCCAAAGCAATGACAGCATGTGACAGAGGCAGGAGGTCCACTTATAAATACCTTTGTTGTGAGCCATGATGAATCTGTAATCATTGTTGCTAATACGCACAATGATCTTGTTTCTGGGGTTTTTTTGTGATTTGTACTTTTTTATGGGCATGCATCTCACTTTCAATGACTCAGTTCCGCAGCAATTTTATTTTTACCGTTTCAACATATGAATTTTTCTGTTCTAGAGCAAACAAACCGCTAAATGAAAATAAGAACAAGAAGAATAGAAATATTTAGAAGTTTTGAAACATCTTCCTACTTGGCTAAAATATTACAAAAAAAAATACTACACATAAAATTTATAGGAAACAAATCAGGCTTTTTTATATATATAAAATGTGTAACTTTCTATAACACAATATTTATATCTGTTTATTATCAACATAAACAATGAGTATGTAAAGATTTTCATCTCAACTGTGATTTTTAATTATTGGAAAGTATGTGTTTATTCTTTACTTTTGTAACTGCCAAATTTTAAATTATATACCAGCTGTCATTTTGTTTATATATAATTTATTAGAAACAATAAATTACACATTATATTCCTATTACATATCCCTAAATATTTCTATGCAAAATTCATTCAAATTGCCCATCACTAGAATATGAAGAGAATCTCTTTTATTGCATGAATGCTTTGCAGATTATGTTGATATCTTTTATATAGTTTCCTTTCTGTCTCCACTACTTTTTCCTTTAAGTATTTTGTACTGAATTACTTAAAACCCCTTGAAGTCAACAGAATTATTTTCATCCAGTAGGCCCATGGACTTCTACCTTCTATTTGAAGAGTTTAAAAAAAGAGAAAAGTTTCTAAACATAATATACGTATGTGAAATATTGAAAGCAGTTCATAATTTGTCTGAAAAAATTGTTTAAAAGTCTGCATATTCAGAAGGGCAATCAGGGCTGCAGTAGAAAGATTCCCATTGACTTACTGTATGCTTGGATGAGATTTGGCAGCTTAGATCTGGAATACTGAAGCAATCAGTCTCTCTCCCATTGAATTGAAAACAAAAGAAGCATTAATTCAGCAAGGTAGATGAACATATGCTTTATTTTGAGCATATGCGTTGTTCCATTCACTTTGGTCATGCACCCACTTACAAACATACATAGCAACTTCATGATGTCTTAGTGAAATGCAAATGAAAATCAGTTATATTTTGCAACTAGCATTAAAATAAAAGAGTGATTCTATAACTTATAAGTGACTAAAGTAAAAATGGTATCATATTTTGGTACCTTCTCATGTTTCCAGTGTTGCTTTCACTGAAACAAAATAACAAGATGAAGAAACCCCAAAAGTAATTAATAATCTGCCACCACTTCCTTCTGGCTCAAAATGGTAACTAAATAATTTAGATAGACTTGTACCACTGATGAGCTCTCTGTTTTAACCTCACTGCACTAAGGAATACCCTTTGTCTCAACTAGGCAGCATTGTGTCTAATCCCCATGCTTTTTCTGGGGCCAGATAGCCTTTGTGTGCAGCTGACACACAGATACATGTTTTCATGGCAAACTCTGAGGATATGTGCCAAATCATTCTGGACAATTTATCCTGTCTGTAAGTTTTATATGTTTACCCTCCCCCACCAGAAGACTTTCCAGTTCAGGGGTATTTTGCAGTAATTGATTTCAAGCGGGTAGAAATATAAAGCACTGGAATCATTAATTTTTGTTGGTGAAGTAAAATAATTTATCGAAGAACAACTCTAAGGCGTTTGCTAAACTCTAGGGAAGAATCAGTTGAAGTTCCCAGTGTAACTTCATATTCTTAAAGGTAATAACTATTACCTAAAATCTTGCTGTGCTGAAAATTAATTTGTAATCTACTGGAATAGGCATTTTTATATAGTAAGCCTTAAAAAAGTAGTTTTAAAGATCTCTAGATCTCTACTAGGAACTATTACTAGTGCAATAATATTAGAGATATGACTTTTATCACCTTTCCGTTGACAAAAATCCTACCATTATAATAGTATTACATTTGTAAAAACTACTTTTACTGGAATAGCTTATGATTTGGAAAACTGATTATAAATTATACTGAAAAAAAGTGGGGTTTATTGGTTGTTAACAGTAGGAGAGTTTACTAGTATAATTTTACTAGGATATATTTTTCTTTATTGATATCAAGTACTATACATTTTTGCAGTGAGTAAAATGATCAGAGTAACTCAAATGTTGCTACATAATTTAATATAAATCATGGTTACCACAGAAAAATCAGTACCTTTGTCTTTATTTTCTCATTCTTGTTTTTCCTTTGTCTCCTGTGCAACATGTTTACTTGCCCCCTTTCCATTGCTTTTCCAGCAAGATTTCTGATCTTCTCCACTATAATAACTCCCATTTGTCAGCTGAACTATAGCAAACTTCCAGGCTTCAAAAAGCCTGAATAAGGTCCTATATTGTAACACTACACTTAAAAATACAACCTGGTATTACTAGTTTTAATTTATGAGAACAACCAAAACTGTATTAGACTCTTGGAAAGCATGACTGAGCTCTAGCAGAGACGTCCTTATGACCACTCAGGGGGTTGTTCCAGGTCTTTTGGTTCACAGGAAGGGGGCCAGGCTTGACAACAGAATCAAAAAACCTGATTTTTCTGTTAATGTCTCTTTTTTAATATTTTATTTATCCTAAAGTGTCAAAATTTCAAACAAATAAGACAGTTGGTGATGGGTGGGCAAAATGAGACATAAAATAGTGATACTGCTAGAGCAATTTTAAAAACAGAGATTGGAAACAGGTATGCTGATTCCTTGAAAAATACCCTGTTCACCATACTGTTAGAGGAATACATCCTGAAGCCTCTGGAGTGATAGCTGGCTGAATTCAGTTTGTAGGAAGATGCTTCACTCAATCAGTAACACCATAAATTGACATAAGCTACACAAGGTGATCCTGCTATTTCTCACATACTATGTTACATCACTGTTTCATTACAATGGAATTACTCCTAGTTTGTATCAGTTTTAATGCCTGAAATATCTATTTTCGTATTATAAAAACCCTGAAGCAACTCGCTGCAAAACCCAGAAAATACTACCTATTATTGGAAGGCAATTGAAATCAAGTCTTCAAACACTTTCATTCTGAGAAATCAAAGGTCTTTAAATTACTGTACAGAAAGATCACCATGGAGATGCCTTTTTTGGGTAAGTGCTCAGCCACTGGAGTTTCATGGATCCTGATCCATGTAGTAATTCCTTGGAAGGGATGAAAAATGATCTTGTCCTGAGGCTACCTTGTTTTTTACACTGAGATCTGGATAGGTCCTCAGGTAACCCCAAGATATAAAGAACACATGAACACCTTATAAATCTGATCTACAGATTCAGGAATGAAGAACTGGGAACAATTTGGTTCTTTATTCCTGAAGAAAAGTAAAAAAAAGCTTTTGCAAATTTTGATGAATATTGTGTGAATGGGAGGAGGCAGGTGATCCCTCCTCAATGGACATTGATTTCCTACATACACTCTCTCCTTCTGCCACTAGAAAGAGAGTTTTGGCCAATATATTCATGTTATGATAAATAGTATGGTCAAATTATTACTGATTTTAAGTTACCATCCTCAGCTTACTGGAAAAAGAAACCCACTACACAGTAATGGTCTACAATATGAAAGGGTTTAGCAGCTGTGCATGATCTTTTCTGTGAAGAATGCAGTTATAAACACTTGGCTTTTAGTTTGGCAACGCATATAATATAGGTGTAGACAATAAAAGGAATATAAATATGGGAAAATAGATAATCTGGTCACATTCTGTCTAATACGTGTTTAGCTTTTTTTTTTCCAAACCCTGGGTTTGATTTTCCTAATATTGCTGCTATCTTGGAGAAGTTCCACTGAAACTTAAAATTATTTACTGGTGAAAAACTTCTGCAGTATTTAAACAAGCAAGGATTGGATAATTTAATCAATAATAATAATAGTTTAGCTGATAGTTTATTGGAGGAAAAAAGTTTAATAAACAAATGGTGGAAGTTAAAGACTTGAAAGAGACTTTTGAGTTCATCACTAACTGTAATTTTAGTGAAGCCAAAGTTTAACAGGAATTAGAGAAATTTTTCAGTAATGAAAAACTGCCAATAGTAGCGGCATCATTTGGACAAAGACTGTATCTGTTTTCTTCTACCTAGCCAGGACGTTTAAGAGGTATTGTTTTTCATTTAATGATTATTGGGCTCTGTCATCTTTCCCATAAGGGGAAAAACAAACCGTTCATTCTGTTAGCCAGAGGAGAAAAATCCATCACCTCTACAAGAAATGTGAGGTTGAGTTTTGTTCCACAAAGCGGACTTTATCAGATTAGGTGATGCTTACTAGAACTTTACCTCAGTTATTCTGCAGATGTCTACTTGTTAAAATATGTTTAATTGCTTTGCTTTATGCCTCTTCCTAATCCCTTCCAGTTCTAAGCACAGCTCTTATGTCTGTGGGAGAGATCAGTTTGAACGCTACCATCCACACCTCCACCAGCCAAGAGTGTTTTTAGAAATAAGACTGGCAAATTGAATTTTTATTCCATGCAATCACTGAACTAACTCTTATTGAAGTTACAGAATACATTAACAGGTAGGACATGACTGAAAGAAACAGAAAAGGAATCAAGATCCCACAACACTTGAACAAACTCTGGTTAGATATACCAGTCTAGAGCTGGCTGAAGAACTGAGCAACAGATAACAGATTTGGCAAAAGAGGAAAACTCTGCTGATAAAGACTTTTTTATTGGTCCTTTCTCCATAGAAATCACGACAGAGTGGAAGCAAGGCTATACTACAGGCCTCCACAACTATTTTCATTTGTGCTTCAGACCATGAACAATGCAGGCGGCTGATATACCACAGACCAGTTGCTTGCATTTTGCTAAAAGCTATTTCATTGCTCCCCACCCCTGACAAAAGCACAGCTTGCTTTAAACTCCCCATGACCTCTACCACTAGAGGGCTGCACTTTACGCGATATGCCCCCCCCGACCTCAACTATCACTGCTCCAAGCAGTGAAAAAAGGAGAAATAAGCATATTCTGAAGCATATCTGTAATAATTAATACTTTTATTAATTTTAAATCAGTATTTGTTGAAATGTTTATTATATGCAGGTATTTGCTTAGTTAAGTTGAACTGCTACTAAGAAACTAGCTGAGAGGCTAGTTACATAGCTTTAGATAAAGTCTTCAAAGACAAACCTGTCTATTAGACTATAAAAAACCTACTTAGAGGTACCAGAAAAGTTGAAAGAGCTTGTCTTAGTGGGACTGGGACATAACATATCGGGAAATTATTAAACAAAAGGCATTCTGCAGAGACAAGGGGAGGCACTTGTGAAACAGCTGTTGGTAAAGAAACAGACTAACGCAGGACAGACATCTGCTGAGTCTGAGGAAATTAGGTTTCAGGATTACCACTTTTTCTCTAAACTTATGGAAGATAGATACACAAACAACATACACACCCCTTATCACATTGAAATTCTTTTTTATGCTACACTTTAATATTCCTGTTGTTAGGATGAAACAATACTTTTGTTTAAAGAATGTAATCAAGTAGATGTTTTATAAACTAATTGGAGCTCCCAAAGGGAAGACTTGCAGGTGCTGAATCCAATCAGATCTGCCACATAATTAAAATTGGTGCAGGGGGCACAGTAAAACAGATGTGGTCTTAAAACAAGAGAATTGTTTGATTCAATGTTGCTACAGATGAATGGGACATATTCAGTGAGATAAAGGGAGCAGTGTTATAATTTATCCAGTTCCACTGCGGAAATTGACTCAAGATGGCTTCATTCGAACATTGTGGGGTTTTTGTCTTCAAAATTTTGTATAAGTCATTTGCCTAGTTTACAAATAAAAAGAGGTCTCTTGGGACGGATGACCCTACAAACTGGACCTGAGATTTTCAAGACATGCTGTGCTCTTTCTGGCTCAAATACTAATTAAAATTCTTCAACTGGAACTTAATAAAAAAAATGGAAGAGCTAGAACCAGTCCCCAGCTTGCTGTACCATAATTGTGTCAGCAACTGCCAAGGTAACAGAAGTCTAAAATTTTATTTCAGTCAGTAAACTAAGCAATTATGAGTCAGAGTATCTTAGATACAAAGGGTATATGATGAGTAAGAAAGTTCCATTTTTATACAATGATTTTTCTGACCATATATGCTATCAAATTGTTACTGAATCTGCCGCATCTATTTCATCTGCCTGTGAGGAGGCTAAATATCACATTCCTGGGACATAATTCCCAATGAAGTCATTGAAAGTTTCCTATGTACAGGGCTGGATCGAGTTCTTAATTTGTGAATGCTTTCAGGCAGGATACTGTTTAGATGTTAAAGTGTCCACGTTTTAATATCCTATAATGCATTATGTATCTGGCTTCTAATTTATAAGTAGAGGTGATGTGTTGTATTATATATTATACATGAAATTTGTATTTTAAGTACTAAAAATTGTTTGGGACAATATTAATGGTAAGTGATTACTAAAACTAAGGCCGAGTCTCCTGAGGAGCTTAGAATGGAAATTGGATTTCATCCACAAACAGCCAGGATAAAACCTTGCATAGTAAGAGGAATCAAGTCAGCAGCCATTCTGCACACATACATATCAGCACGAATTTAGCACAGAGCATGGTCTAATGCAATAAACACACATTTCTAAATTCTGTACAGAATTGATGCTCTAGACTGACCACTACCGTTACGGTTATACCGGTTTGAGAAAATTTTTCAGAGTCGAGTAAAATTGCTTTTATAGTACGCAGACGAACCCCCGAGCCGTCCCACCCCCATCCCCCTGCACCTTACAATATTTTCACCCTGAATAGTTTGAGATTTGTAAGCAGAAATAACCTTCGCCGCAGTGAAACACTTCTGAATTTTTCTACAAAATATTTACGTAAGCAGTGCCGCTCTGTGCCACACAGCTCCGGCTAGCCCGGCTGTCACAGTATAAAAATAATATCTTTATTATTTTTCCTACAAGCCTGCGCGATGCAGCCTGGCGCGTCCACGGCTCCCGGCGCGGAACGGCAGCGCTGCCCCCGCGGCGCCCGGCAGGAAGGGCCGCACCGCACCGCACCGCACCGCGGTGGCGCAGCCGGCCTCGACGCGGACGC
This sequence comes from Strix aluco, assembly GCF_031877795.1. Classification (NCBI taxonomy): domain Eukaryota; kingdom Metazoa; phylum Chordata; class Aves; order Strigiformes; family Strigidae; genus Strix; species Strix aluco. Next base: position 99,806,960 of record NC_133934.1, on the reverse strand, counting down.
GTCCCCGCTACCCCACAGCCTCCTCCGGCGTCTCAGCCGTCCTCCCGCGCAGTGGCGGGCCTGTGAGGCGCAGCGTGTCACCCAGGTGACGCTGCATCACAGCGGGGACCCTCCCGGGGCAGGAGCCGGCCTCCCTACACGCCCTCCCAGCCACCGTTGTCGTCGCCGCCGCCGCCGCGCCCCCCGCCCCCCGCCTCAGAGGTTAAGCCACCCCCCCCAACGGCTCTTCCACTCGAGGCCCGTGATTGGCTAGACGTGTCAATCCCAACCTCGCTCTCTTTTGTTCCGATTGGCCGGATCTCCCGCCTGTCTTCGCGGGAAGCCCCGCCCTTCTTTTTTATCACGGCCTTTCCCCCCCCGGCCGCCTCCCCCCCCCCCCCCCCCCCCCTTCGGTCCCCCCCCGCCGCCCTCCCCCCGCCCTCCCCCGCCGCACTTGCACCCCTCCCACGGCTCTAACCTCTCCTGCCTTTTGGGTTTCTGCGGTGTAGCCGAGGGTAGCGGCCCCCAGGCCGGCCGGCAGCCGCCCGTGCGCCCGGCGGTGGCGGCAGGGCGAGAGCGGAGCCGCTCAGGCAGCGATCCCCTCTCCGCCCCCGTGCGCGCGAGCCCGTCACTGAGGGAGGGCACGGAGCCCGGGAGCGGCGGCAGCCGAGCCGCAGCGGCAGGCGCGGCACTAGAGCGGGCAGGGGCGGAAGGGGGCTCGGAGACAGCGTGAATCATCTCCCACTCACTCCCTCGCCCACCATTTACACCGCTCGCTCCCTCCCTCCTTCTCCCCCTCCCTCCCTCCCTCCCTCCCTGCCGCCTCAGTCTCACTCGTTCTCTCTCCCCTCCTCTCCTCTTCCCACTCACTCTCTCCCCTCCTCTCCTCTCCCACTCACTCTGTCCTCTCCTCCTCCTGTCTCACTCTTTTCACTCTTTCCCCTCCTCCCCTCTCCCCCTTTCTCTTCCCTCTCTCGCCCCCCTCGCTCCCCTGTCTCCCTTCCCCTCATCTCCTCCTGACACTGCACTGCAGCTGCTCCTCCAGCCCAGTCCTGCCCGCTTCCCTCCCTCCTTTCCCTTCCCTCCCCCCGGGTGCCAGATAAACAAGGCGCGCAGCATCCTCGACAATCCCGAGCTTAGCTCTACATTTTCGAAAAGGACAAGAGAACGGGACGAGCCCCCTCCCCTCCTCCTCCTCCTCCTCCTCCCCCTTCCTCCTCCTCCTCCTCCTCCTCCTCCTCCCCCCTTCCCTCCCTGCCCCCCCACCACAGAAGGGAAGAGACAATTCTCCTCCGAGCAGCAGCAAACATGATGGCGGCAGCTCCCATCCAGCAGAACGGGACCCACACCGGGGTTCCCATAGACCTGGACCCGCCGGACTCCCGGAAAAGACCGCTTGAAGCCCCCCCCGAAGCCGGCAGCACCAAGAGGACCAACACGGGCGGTGGGTATATCCTCTGTCACCTCCCCCCCCGCCCAACCCACCCACCTCTTCGCTTCCCTACCTGCCTGCCTCCCCCCCTTCCCACCCCCCCACCCCCCCCAAACATTCCCATTTCTCTAATGTTATCATTCATCAAAATGGCGTCGGTTTTCAGCATCTACCAGTCTTTTTATTTAATATCCACGCTGGGGCTGCACAGCCGTGACCCTACGGAGACTAGGAGGGAGCACAAGGGGCTTCTTAAGCCCAGCTATATCCCTCGCCCGTTAACGATGGGCGAAAATAAATGGCAGCTGGAAGGAGACGACAAACGCACTTTCCTCCTTCCACATCCTCTGGGTCGCAAGTTGAATTTCAGCCTTGCCGTGCGTTTTTCTCCTCCTTGGCCTCACTCCTATTGTCAGCGCATACACGGCGTGTGTGCGCCGTGCTGGGGGCGAGGGCTGGCTGGTGGCGGGGGGAGTCGCCTCTCGGCTGCGGGGACTCGCTAGTTAACATCCTGCTCTTCCTGGAGGAGATGAGTTATAACGGGACCAGCATCTCCTCTGTCCGTTTGCACTGGAGTCGTCATAACAATGCACCGAGGCAGAGGTGAATTTATTTGCCCAATATTAAGAGCAGCGGTCTGAGTGTTCATAGTGCATGGTTCAGCCAGCTATGTTAGTACGGGTGGGCACGACTGTCACACACAGGCAGTTCTTGAGACGCTTGTAGTCTTGGATAAGAGAAATAAGGTGAACTGGGATCGTTCCCTCCGCTTAGGGGAAAAAAAAATAACAACTTTGTGAAACAGGTTTCGTGATAAAAATATTGATATCCGTGCCAATGGGACGTTGCCTTAATCACTGGGGAGAGCCTAAGTCTGGGGAACCAGCATATCCTTATTGCTTTCCACTTTTTCGGAGCCGGTTACGGAAGGTCCTTAGGCTTCAGTGTATCTGGATTTAGCAGTGGGGTGAGGGCACTGACAATTGTGAGTTGCCGAATCAAACTGGGAATCCTTTTTTTTTTTTTTCTGTTCCCCCTTCATTCATTCCATATATTTTTTTCCTGTTCCGATTGTGTGCTTTAGTGCTAGTGGTGCGTAGAGGACTGGCATTGTCTTATCACCTTTTAAGTGTATTTAAAATAAGTGACTTAGGCTTTTGATCAAATGGGAAAAATTCTTCTTAATGTCCTTTAATTAATGAGCTTAAAAGATATCATTGTCTCTTAAGAAGTGCTAAAGGAATACACCAGGATTACTTAGGCAAGTGATTCCATCCGCACCATGTTGAGTTGTTTTCTTGGCAGTGGCTGCAATGCTTGGAATAAAACCCCACATTTTGGGTGGGTTATTTGGTAGCAGAGTAGTCGTTTTGCTCACTTAAGAAGAATGCAGGCAATAGCTAATTGCTATTCTCATGTGTTTGCTAATGACAAACAAATAGCCCATCAGAATTTAGAATTCATTCCATTTTAGTTTTGTCATTTCTTTTGCAGTATTTTCAAGCAAGGTTGTAGTTGTCACTAGGCACGTTTTCGTGCAGGGCTTTATTTTTTTCACAGGGGTCCGATCATTTCTGCATGCTTGTGGTTGCCATTGGGAAAAAAAAATCCACCTTTGAAATATAATTTGGATTTTATTCTTATTCTTTTATGAAATTAAGGTATCTATGTGGATTCTTTAATTTGCTCAGAATAAACGTACATATTTTAAAATGTGAAAAGCATAGTCTAAACATGTCTTGTAGAATGACGCAACTGGTTAGATGTAAATGCATGAATTAGTGGATGAGTTTAAAGATGTAACATTTTGTTTGTGGGTCTGGGGAGGAAGAATCAAAGTTTGTAAGCCATATTAACCATGCATATCTCAATTTTTCAGAGGATGGCCAGTATTTTCTAAAGGTCCTCATACCTAGTTATGCTGCTGGATCTATAATTGGGAAGGGAGGACAGACAATTGTTCAGTTGCAGAAAGAGACTGGGGCCACCATCAAGCTGTCTAAATCCAAAGATTTTTACCCAGGTAGGTGCAAAAATTAGCCAATTCTTTATTTTTAACCCCAAGGAATGTATGTACGTGTCACTGTGTTTCATATATTGACCACTAAGCTTCCAAGGCAGCTGGAAGCATTATGTCTCAGAAAAGTATGTTACAAAGTGCAACAGTGAATATAATGTTCTGTCTGTCTTGGTCTATGGAATGGACTGGGCACTAACTGCTTGAAATATGTTTGAAGATGTTTGCAATGTTGCTGCAAAAGAATATTTTCCTTAACATTTTGATTGCTTTGGTTTTTAGTTTAAAAAAAAAAATAATCTAGCTTTAAGGAACCAACTTGACAGCTGGCGTAAAAGTAATTGTTCGTTTGAAGTTTCCAGACATTGTAATGACAATTAAGCTAGAATGAGTAAAAATGAGAGGCTGCCTCTTAAAGAATGGGCCATTTACTATAAATCCATTATGTACCTTCTTTCTGCTTCACTGCTTTGTTCACTGGCTCTGGAGTGAAGTAAAGAGGACAAGTGCTGCTCTTTAGATATTCTTTATATTATGTTTATCATGATGGTGGAAGAAAACTGTATTATAAAAGTGAAATACTTTGGATAAATAAAGAAATAAGTATTTTATATCAACTGTATTAATGCACAATAAAAGTTTTAATATTTGCCTATAATAATAATAATAAAAATACCTGATTTAGCATTTCTCCTTTATAAGATTTCTGAAGTGGGAGTCTTACATAATGATATATAAGATTTTAGCTTCTGCAGTTGAATAAGCATTTTTTTTCATAAAGATGAAGAAATTAGCATTCTGTAATTGGACTTTGTTTTAGAGGACTTTTTAAAAACATGTGAAATAATATAGTGAACGCTTTTTTGGTGTTTTTGTTATTTTGAAGTATAACTGGTGATTTGGAATTGAGTTGACTAGTTGTTACCAACTTTTTTTCTGTTGGAAGAATAAGAGGTGCTTTGCATTTGATCTTGTTTAACAAGATGACTGGATTCTACAAAATAGTGAAGGCAGTTGGTACGGATGTAAACAGAACACTAACATTGGAGCGTTTAGCTTTCCTGTACTCTAGTGTCAGGCAGAAGTGGGTAATTTTTTATTAATGGAGAGATTGTGGTCCATTTACAATGATGATTTTTGATGTGGAAATTTTAATGCACCTGTTGTACATCTCCTTAATGAATGTAGTTTATAATACTTAAATGTCAGAGGTTAAAGTGATGCACGTAGATTTTTTTTTTTTCTGGTTGACAGAGACAGCTTAGGAACGGATGCTTGTTGTCTTTGAGGCTTTTTTCTTTTTCACTTTACTTTAAAAAGTTAGAAAAAATGATCCTTTATTTTGAAAGGTATGTTAGGGTGGAAAAAAATCAAAGTAGAATTGTGAAAACTCTTGGAAGAAATAAAAGCATTCAAAAGAGCCTGATTGCAGAATTAATAACATAATCTGGGTAAAGAGCCGCAATAGTAAATTAAATTCACTGTCAATAGATGAAAATGAAATAGATTTTCTGCATTATACATGAGGTGGTATCAGATATGCAAGGATGTTGCAGTAAATTGGTGTTTATGAAGAATATTCCAAATACCAAATTACAAGCCTTTTCATTTTACTACAGTTTATTTACACTCACTTGGAAAAGATGCTCCAAAGATTAGATCTTTTGTTCAGTGCTCTAGCAGAGTTCTTCTGTTTCCTGATTAAATCAGAATTACATATTTTTTTGTGTAGCAAATTGTAAAGATACAGCAGTAGTAGCAGAAGAACCTTTGAAAAAAAAAATTTGCAAGCTAGAATGACATGAGTAAAAACATTTGTGACATAAACACATTCTCTCTTAAAATCAGTAGTAATAATATAAATAACTAGGGCAGGGAGGCTCAAGCAGTTTCACTGTAACAGGTGCAAATGAAGTTCCAGTTTGATTTCATACAGTCTGCTTTGAATTTGCAGCCACTTTGTGTTGTATACAAAATGAGTGTTTTAAGGAATTTGGTGGCTGATACCTGCTAAAGCATGGAACAGAGATGAGAAATGGATTCCGGTGTGGCTAGCTCTCGTTAGTCTTTCTGTTTGCATTTGACCACCAGCCCATGGAATTTTCGGAGGTCCTGGCATTCCCTGAGCTGATGACTTTTGGGTTTCTTCCAGGCTCTCATGTTCATATAGCACTGGAGAATACAAACCTTGTGAAATAGCTAATGTAAAGATACAGTTTATTTTTCTTGCAAAGTTTCTTAAGCAATCATTCTGTTTTCCCAATAGTAGTTACTTAGTCTGTACCTCTCATGCTTGTGACTATAAATGTGTTTAATGTACGTTTTGCTATGGAATGTTGTCTCATCGAAGCTTCTGTAAAACTTTCCTTATTTCCGAAAAGTTTTAGCACAGTCTTGAGTAAGTTGCTGTTTGGAAAGGAGGAAGCTGGTTGTAATACAGAAGTCATGAGTAGTTCCTATGATCTAATAGTGTTCTTTTTTTTTCCTCTGTGATATAGGACTTCAGTATGCAGACTGATTTCTGTTGGAATTATTTTTGTGCATCAAAAGGTGAAATAATTACTGAAGAATTATATGGCAGCTCTAATTACAAGAAATTGAAGGAAAATACAGCTTTGCACTGAACATTTTAGTTTGCAAAATAGGAAGCAGTATATAAATACATTACGGTCCACTACAGCCTTATTTTTTGAGTACACAATTTATTGTTCTCTTTTCAGGTTACCAGCTGACTTTTACTAATTGTCTGGACTTCTGCAGTTTGACTTTGGTTATCGTGCTTAGATTACGCCTGATTCTTTTCTGTTTAGACTTGTCCCTCTAGATTAGTGGAAATGAAATTAAAATGGCAAAATATGCCCTACTTTTAAACTAAATGGTGGTGATCTTTTCTGCAGAGAAGTGCAGAGTGTATATTGAATAGTAGGTTCTGGTCCAAAATTTAAATGCAGATGTAGCCATGCTACTTTAATATTAATGAAATGAACTTCGTAAAGAAAGTGGCTATTCTGTGAAGCTATTTTAATGTATAGTTTTGAGTGATATAAAAGAGTATTTCTGTTGTATTAAGCTCTTACTGTCTTATCTTTTTCTCCATTCTGAATTATAGTGAGCACTGGACCGAAAACTACTCTGGACATATATATTTTTTCCATTGCGAATGCTGGCGCGCACTCTCGCTTGCTTTCTTTCTCATGCAGTCTTGCTTTCTCTCTGTGCTCCCGCCCCAGTCTCTCACATACACACACATGCACACATACACGCACAAAATTGTTACATCGCATCATGTTGTTTATCTTGCAACAGGATCTTGCCTGGTCTGAACTTGGTGCTTGAGTGAATTTGAGCTCGGTCAGTGTTTTTCAATTTATTGGAATATGAAGTCATATGTGAAATTAGATCATATTAAGAGCAGAAATTAATAAAAAAATTAAATGGGGCTAAGGTTTTACTGCTTTTAACAATAGGTTAGCTGTGTTGTTTTTATAGCAAATTTCTAATCAGTAGTGATCTGAATGTGTGGAGAATGCAAAAGGTGGGAGTTTCCTCCCCTGCCTTGTGTAGAGAGTGTATGAAGCGTTGTGTGGCTATGTTATGTTTTTACCAAGTGACTTGTATTTGAGATATTTTGTGTTTGAATATCAGATTTTTTTCAAATATTCATGTATTATGGGAGATAGTCTAGCTAATCTTTGTGTAAGTGCCCTTTTGAAAAGTCTTTGACTCTTAAAAACCTTTCAAGCACATTGAATGTGTAAGTAACACAACTTTACAGGAATTTATAATTAATAAGTTCACTTTCTAGCTTCATTACTCCTATTAAGGGGAAGGTATAATAAATCAAGCTTGATTCACCGTTATTATTTCCTTTATGTAATAAAGGAATTGCTGTGTTAATTCATAACTTTAAAAATAACCTAATGTCTAGTAGGGAAAATAATCGGTTTTAAAAATCAAGACTTGAAAAAATCTTGAGGTGAAATACTGCTTTTTCAGCTGTGGAAGAGAAGAAAGAGTAATGGAGTTAGAAGAAAGAGTGGTGTTAGTTGTTAGCTGTCTTGTCAGGATTTCTTGAAGTTGGTTTGTCATACATCAATAAATGAATCTCACTTTTATTCTTGATACTTCTAATTTTCTCTAAAGTGTTAACATTTGCTAATTAGAGACTTCATAAATCTAGATCTAAAATTTTCAGATTCTGTTGTAAACGTTTACTTATATGAGTAATTGGGGATAATGGGACTGAGAAAATGACTAAATAGTGATTAGAGATTTCAGAGGTGGAATCTAGAGCTGTGTAGGTTTCTAAAGTAATCACTGGAATCGCTGATCTTTCTACTAGTTTTAAAAAAAAAAAAAAAGACCAACCACCAAAAACCCCCAAGTGTTGATTGCCAGCTGTTCAGAGAGATAATTCTCAGTTGGACAGTTGTCTGTTGCCTGGTTACTGGAACAGAATAAAAAAAAGTTAGCTTGTTAGCCAGCGGATCCTTAGTATTTTACATTTAAAAGGAAGCTGAAACTGAATATGTGACTTGGTATGATCTTGAGATTGTAACATATCTAACTTGTCCAGCACACTATCACTTAGCAGCTTCTCTTTTGGTAGGCTTAGAGAATTTTTGAGTAGAAGTTTAAGCAGAAATTTGTCACTGATTTCTGCCCCGCCCCCCCCCCCCCCCATGTAGGGACTTATTCATGTTAATGAGTGAATGAACTTTGACAAAGTAAATGGCTTTGGTTTGCAAGAAGGTGCTATGTCTTTTTCTTGTATAAGAAAGGTTTAAATCAATGTGATACATTTGAAATGGTTAGTCTAACTATAATAAATGATACAGACTAACTATATGTGCACTTGGCTGGCAAAATAAAGACCAAAGTGAGGACAGCAGTTATAATAGGGAAATGCCATATTTAATCATTTTCAAGTTTTTTCTTTTGATTGTTTTTGACTAGTTTTCAATATAATTGAAAACCAAATGATTCTCAGTAGATTAGAAAGCTTGTGTAGGTGAAGATGCTTCTAGTAACAGTATTGTTTTTTGATAAAGTAGATTTTTCTGTAAAGCTGAGATTTCTGTAAATACATATTCATTAAGAATATCTATTTTCTGGACTCATGCATTCCAGGGGAAAAAAAAACCCAACTCAAAGCCTAAGAAAAGTAGCCGCAGTTGGAATGCACTGAAAATTTTACATTTTCTTTTACGAAGTTTAAAATTTCCATGCAATACTTCTGTGGTATTTTGCAGATAGATCGAAGTTTTAATGGATGTTTGTCAGAACATAGGTCTTGGAGCTAATATTTAAATAATATAAACAGGGAATGTCTGAATCTCTTAATTGTTTTCCTCTTCTCCCTTGTGCAGTAAAAGAAACATATTCTCATTTTTCTTAATGGGTACAATTTATAACAAGCAATACCTTTTTCAAGGTGATCTTGTTTGTTCTTTATTTACTTGCATTAACTTAGATATTATCCTCAGTAGTTGACCACAGAATTCATTTTGTCAGTGATCAGTATGTTTTTAGCCAGGGGAGAAAACTTTGGATTTAGTGAATTTGTCAGACTGACTTTTAGGAATACAGCATAAAGAGATTTGGGAGGAGGGCTTATGCCTGACTGCTGTCTCATTTCCGTCTTTGGACACAGCTCTAGCATAAAGTTAAGAAACATCTGTAAAGATTTGACTGGCAAACATCTCTCTCGGACTCATTGTTGCATCCTGTAGCAGGTGCAGTCAGTTTTGCAGTCCATCTTAAAAAGAGGTTAGTTTGTTTTTTAACATTTATCAGTAGGCCAGTGGGAGTTAATGACTTGGAGAGGAGTATGGTAGTTGTCAGTTGTCCAGTCTTGGAATGCTGCAGGTAATTGGGCTGGACTGGTGAGAGCTGTGGCAGTGTGCTTCTCACGTTGCACTGCAGCTGCTGTTGATCTTAATTAATCTGACCCTCAGAGGCTGCAGTGTCATGGTATAAAACGCAATACATACTAGAAATGGAAAGGCTGCTTTTTCGAGTCTTATTGATGGTCATGTTTCTAGGTAGGCCTTTGGTTTTCTAATTGGATTTGTTTTACACTAGCATAAAATTCTTAATATACTTCAATCTAAAACTGTAATACATTTTTCCTGTTTATCAAATATATCTGTGGAGTAATGAAGTTCATAAACATGTTTTTGAAATGTCACTGTTATAATGGACCTAGCAAAAATATTTGTGTTTATTCTGACAACAAATACAATTGTTTGTAAATTAAAAGAGTTGTATTGTTTGTGTCTGGTATGACTTTCTGGTGTACTGTAGTATGTTCTACAGTGGGGCATGCTTGGTGCTTGCACTGGTTAGCTCAGTGTTGTGATTCTTCTAAGGATTTCTAGTAATATGGGAACATGTAAAATTGGAATTTGTTATTTGGCAGTTGGAGTAAATGAGTGCGCTGTGCATGTGCGAGACAATTTACTGTAGATGCACTGCTGTTCTTCCTGACTGCATGACACGGCTTAAGGAAACTATCAGGTTCCTTGTATTCACCCTGGTATTCAGGGCCATTCTGTCTTTCCATCCCCCAAAGGAAATATCAAACCACAATGTAGTCTAGAGATTTTTTAAATGTTACATTACAGATTTGTAAGGTTCTATTCCATCCTATTTTTGTTTTGATTTCAGGGGTATCTGCATACCAATTTGTGTTTATTCATAGCATTATAAGGATTACCTACATTGCTTGTATCTTAATTTAAAAACAGAGAATGTCAGGATACTCTGTTTTAAATTTCCCCTATATTTAATACACATATTAAATATTTTAATACATAATAAAATGACAACTATCTAAATTCCCATCACCCCATATTGACTTGTTTTCACTTTAATATATTTGATAATTAGTTATGTTTGAATCTGATTGGGCTTTACTTAGTATTAAATGTGCTGTTCTTGATTATAGCCAAGCCTTAAAATTTATTTGCAAGTACTTAACTGGTCTGATTAAGATGTTAGTTTAAGGCAGTGTTTGGAAACATGTCTATGGAAGTCGGCTCCCAATTGTACAATGCTAACATGCCTTTGTAACTTTTGAATATGAATTCATCACTCTTTGCTTGAGCTAGTTATGAGCAAAACTGTTGTGCATTGCTCTTCTCGACTTCTGAATTGCAATAAATTTTGTGTAAGGTTTAAATGTTCTCCATAATTGATGGACAAAATTAAGTCTCTGTTATGAAAGGCCAGAGAACATAGGTTGACATATGAAGTAGCTGATGTAAATAACTAGCTATGTGAACAGATAGTACTTGAAAGAATAGTATATTAGGAACCAGGTTTAAAGTCATATGTTGGTGACATGAACGATCTGGGGTCAGATCCCTTGTAAGTGAGGAAGAGATACCCTTGTCAACTTATGTATATGAAAGTGATTATGTAACGTTAGGTTTGTTGGATATAAAGAAGCATGAATTTCAGACAAAATTTCGTATTTGCCTGGTCTTGTAGGTTTTGATTGTGGAAAGACTAAACATCTGTTTTTCATCATTGATCTCTCACTGCATCCTGCAGGGCCTGTCATCTCAGCATTGACAGGATCAGATGAAAAATACAATCGATGTGTTGACATTTTTTTGAGAATCACTCAGGTAAGATTACTTGTTATACAGAACTACAGTGAAATTCATGGCTGCTGCTAATGTTTCACCAGTTGGAGCCTTTGCATTCTCAATCATTAATTAAATTAGATACTGAGGTTCTCTGCATGTTCCCTTGTTTCTATTTTAAAAGCACTTTTTGTGCCTTGCTCAGTGCCATTTAACTCTCTTGTAATTTCCCACATAAAGAGCTTCACACATTTGTACTATTTTCCCCCACTTCATAGAGTGGCACCTGTTTGCTTGAATCAAGAACCATAGTGCACACCTCCAAAGCTCTTGGAAGATTTGTATGTACATGATTTTTATTTTATTTTCAAGTAGTGACTTCAGTTCTTTTTAGATTCTTCATTGACAATATGGGGAAGAAAATTCTTTGTAGAGAACCAAATAATCAGTCAGCAGCAATTTATCGTCTTTCTAGTGTGTTTGAAACTCTGATTTTCAAACTGTACATGAAAAATTACAAATATTTGACTGAACATAAAACTGTGGAGTCTTTCTTTTTATAACATAAATTATTTAAAATATTTATATGACGGCATGCACTGGAAAAGTAGGAAATAGCATGTATCCATTCAATTGGCTTCATTGAGCATCCAGTGTGTTTATGGAATTAAAACTGTATCAGGTAGTATTCCCAAAGACTTGGCTATGGGGGAAGGGGAAGGAAAGACTGGTTGGGCTACATGCCGAGTTGGAGCTTGTTCTAGCTGAGGTTTACATTTTGTCTCTCTCTGTAATCTGGCGTTAGGAAATGCCAGAGTGTAGGTAGGGTAGTGTATAGTAGTAGCAGCAGCAGCAGTTCAGGTGCTGCAGCAGATACTGTTTTGCCAGTAGTATTGAGCTAGAGTTACAGAATATTTATGTTTTATTGTAATCTGGCAGCCTACCAACAGTTTTCCTGAGGAACACAAAAAAAAAAAAAAAAGAGAGAAGGGAAGTAGGTGGCTTTTTAGCAGTTTATTGACCTGGATTTGAAGAAAACTTCTGTGGAACAAGAGAGGCTCTTCTGGCATCTGTCTGTGCTGATTTTCAAGGTCTGCAATGGAACGCTGCTACTGGATGCCTTAAAGCTTTATAAAAATGATTTGTTGCAATGAGAAATGTTAGACATAGAACATGTAAGGGGTTTGTTTTCTGTCTTGCATGTGTGTGCACACTTCATTCTTTGTATGTCGTCTTATTGTATTAGATGAACACTTGGCAACTCTGTCAAAGTAAAAATTGGATTCCACAGGAACTCCTTATATCACTTCCTAGCTTCGGAGTCTTTGACTGTGCAGTACAGCACACCTAAGTCTGCCAGTTTTTGTTGAGATTACTCTTCCCCAAACAGCGTATCATTTCTAGCATAGTGAAATGCTCAAAAAAAACCCCCAAATGAAGTGTTAACTTTACAAAGTTGTTTTTTTCCAGGGTTATAAGTTTTTGTGATTTTGTTTAGGTTGGTAATGCCAAGTGCTCATCTAGTATTTGCACTGCTTTTAACAATAATAAAATACTTCTTTATAATTTTATAACCTGTCTAGTTCTGTATGGATTTACATCTAGTTCTAGTAAGTGCCGACATGATGCATTAAATGAAGACATTCTTTTTTTCTGATTAATTGATCCCAAATAACCAGAAAAAAGATGGGACAATTTTGTACGATGAGCAGGTAAACTCTTAGGATTGAACAGGAAAGAGCCTCTGTGAAAAGGAAGTTACCTTGTGTAGCCAGTAGGTCTTTGTTTTACTTGAGTTCATCATGAGTTCTTTCCCTGAGTAAGTAGTATTTAGAAGGAAACAAATGGTTCCTCAGGTAGCCAGATTTTAAATCAGTTAAGTTGTAAAAACCAGTATTTTAAAGTGTATGTAGAAATCCATATGTAATTACTAGCCTCAGAGCTTTAGTCTTGCATGTTCTTGAGAAAATCCATGAAAACGGGCAGCTATATTTGTCCTTTAGGCCTTCTGTACCTTTCAAAGAACAAAACCCCCTCAGTTTATGCAAATGTTTCATAACCTTCTAGTCTTAGAGACATAGAGTGGATAGTGGTAGCAAGGTCAGTGTTTGAATTAAATAAAATATTTGTACCTAGTTAATTTTAATTTTTATGTGTTTATAAATGGTACTTTGTTGATTAGTAACTAATTACTATCTTGTTTCTGTATTCTCTTTTCCAGTGGCTCATGTTTTTGATAGTACTTACTGTTTAAAAGAATGTGGGTTTTGATGTTCAGAAGTAGTTCCAGTTCTGTCCTTTGCACTTTGTTAGCTTATCACTTTCTGATTTGGAGGGTGCAGAAATGAGAAAAGCACAAAATTTAGTCATCCATACTTATAAGTACCTTGATTTTTCTCTTCTCCAACACACATGCATATGCTCAGAATGATGAAAAATAAACTCGTTTATTGACTTTTTGTCCTTTTTTTGATGGAATAACTATTAATGTGGCACATAAATGACTACCATACTTTCCGTGCTGGCTAGTCCAGGAACTCGTTAAGTTTCATCTTGTGGAAAATTCTTTTTGTGTGGTTTTTTTTGTAAAGAAGTCTCTGCTTGTAAATCTTGGCAGCTTTGTATTGGCTGTCTAAAGATCATTGATTTTTTTCATTATTTATTTATCTTTAAGTATTTGGCTTTTTACTAGAATGGCCAGTTCTGATTTGGGTGCCTTGTTTCTCCCAGTACAAATTTTCAGAAGTGATGACAATAATTTACTAAGGGTTGCGGAATTTCAACTGAAATTAAAATGTAATGACCTATTCCTAAAACTATGCATAAATGGGCTCCTAAAATAATGCAGGGATTTTTTTCTGTGAAACTTTATTGCACAGGAGATCAGAATAGGTGGTTGTAATGCTCTTGGTAGTTGTAAGCATGAAGGTGTCTTAATTTGGATGAGTTTTTCTTGTCAAAGATTCTATGAAGGCAAAATCAAGAAAGCATGCAGGGGTTTTAGTGTAAATTAGTGTATGTTAGTAGCACTGGTTTTGTGTGATGGGGTTTTCATATGGTAAAATATGCTTACTTGGGAGGTGCAGATAAGCTGATGCTGGCTATCTGATACTCAAGTCAAGTGTGCTTAAACTAAAAGTACTTCAAGAACTAATACAAATTTCATATTTGTAGTATGACCTACTTCAGTAAGTCTAGCAAGAGGTGTAATGTTGCAATGCTAATTTAGAGGAAAAAGTGGTGTTGGTAATCTACTGAATTGTAATGCAATTGGCAATATTGGCAAACCAATGGAGAATGATGACACATTTTATGTGAAGTGATCCCAGTTTATAAAGAAAGAGATATGTGAATTGTAGTGTGGATTCAGATCCATAGATATTCCAGAATCCTTGTAGGTAAGTGTCTATGTAGAGGGAAAGACCAAGTTACCTTAGGACATTTGAGTAGACTTTATCTCTGCATTGAATCATTTGTAAAGTTTTGCTCTGCTTTAAGCAGGTTCCATTGTGTTAATAATCCCTTTAGAGTGCAGCAGTTTTCACATAGCATTTAAATGCTGGATTCTAAGGGGATTATCACCTCCCCAATTTCTTTTTCCCTTGCTCAAAAGCAAAAGATGGTTTTCATATTGGATTTCTGTATAGATGTTTTTTTCTGGGTAGAAATAATTTACTGGTGTGATCTGCTTCAGGTGTGGGGTGTCCCCTATGTTTGCTGCCTCCTGTGGGGGAAGTTGAGGAATCTTGCTAGACAGGCCATTTTATAAATGCTGAAGATTGCTAGAAAGATATATTTCATTCAAAAAATATTATATGTATGCTGCTTATTTGGGGATAAAGCCAGTGATTCAGTCTCCACAAGTATTTAATTTCAATTTTTAATCTTCAAGTTATTTTTTAGAGCTACAAGTTTTCTTTCTACAAACCTTTAAATTCTGAATCTCGGAGTGGTAGTTCAGCATGTTCTAAGCACTGGAAAATTTGTAGTTTATTTCATAAGCAGTTTAACATGAATCTTCTTTTTTACTTCCACTTCTATACTTGTGTCCAGAAGCAAAATTCTCCTAGTAAAATACAGCCATCATTCAGTCTGAATTCAGGTTTTGTGGTAAGTAGAACTTCCCATTTTTAGATTAGGGTGAAGGTTTTTTTTTTTGGAAGCAATCAAAGCCTGATGAATTGTTTCCCATTCTTTGTGTTGCTTGAGATCAAATACTCCACTGAAATTGAGCATTTCTTAAAGTTGTCCAAACTCTTTCTATATGCAGTGAGATACAGTTCTTCCATGTTCCCACTGCTGATGTTCTATTAATTTCAGAAAAAAAGAATACAAATTCTTTTTCTTGTCTCTTAAGCATAAGGGCTGAAACTGAGAATTTCTTTCCTGTTTGCAACTGCCTCCCAGGAAAGTGAGTGGAGACACTCCTGCGAAGGCAGTAAAATGGCCAGCAGTTTCTGTATACAAACATTAAATTCAGGTAAGTACTGAATTTATGCAAGGTGGAATATGCATCCAGTTTACATAGTCCCATATTGATGTGTTTTCACATAGGGATAGATGAATAGCAGTGTATATTTTAAAAAAAATAATCTGTATATGGTTCCAATTTAGGTCTTTTGGTAAAAAACTTCTTTCTAAGGGTTTTCCTTTTTCTAGCAAAGGAAGTCGTTTGTTTTTTTTTTTTTTTTTTTTTTTTCCTGGTGCTTGTCTATGGTTGTTAACATTTACTGCTGACTTTTCCTCCGAGCAAGGATGTGTTCTCACCATTTTCTAGTCTTGCAAGCAATTGTAATTGAACTTTTCTCAGCTGGATAGAGCTGTTTGAATCTCTATTTGGAGATGCCTTTCTTCCTACATTCAATTTTAATATAGTCAAGTAAATGATGAATACAGAAATAATGCATGTGCTTTGGTGAGGATCATGTAGGGTGCCTTTTCAGTTACAAACAGATGTTTATCAAAAATAGGTATATAATGCAGATTATCAGTGTGAATTTGCCAAATATACATATTCTTCCATTTGGGATAAGAGTTTTATAGCATTTTCTTTTAGTTCATGGTCTCTTTGAAAGAAAAATTATATTGTTTTAAAAGTTCCTTTCAGTTTTTAATGCAGAAATACAACTCTTTACTAATGCCAAAAGCAGGACAAATGATAAATACTTAGTGTATATAATCAATAATGTTTTGTAATTGTCTTATTCTTTGGTTTTGCTTAAAAATGTGGCTGGATTTTCTGATATTAAAAGAATAATTCTGCATCTTTATATATAGACTGGCTTTTTAATATATTTGTAAAGCTGTTCAGTAATTCTGTGTAGGAAAATACTGGCTTTATGTTAATGTGTGCCAGTCTTGCTAAAAGGTCCATTTTAAAAGAGAAGCGTTAGATCTAATCCAGATTCAGTTACAAATCCTCTTCAAGCTAAACATTTTCTGGAATCAGTTTCCATTTGAAAATAATAGATCTTGTTACAAGCATTACTTTTTTTTTTTTTCCCCAGCATATATGATTTATTTTAGTTTTGAAAGCTGGAACTAAAAATTTATGAAAAAGCATGGAACTGACTAAATTATCAAAAATTATCTAAATTAGTCGGAAGGATTCTGTAATTAAAGTTCTAATCTGAAATGTTAAAAGGCACAGGTAAACTTTCTAAAAACAAGTTTAAGGAGGTATTGGCATTTTGACTTAATAGTAATCATGAAGTCAAATTGTCCTATTTTTGTTTAATATTGCATGAATTGTTTTGACTCATCTTCTAGAAGGATTGTTTGAACTTTTTATCAGGGAGGAGACTGATGAAGTATATATGGAAGAAATTGAATATATACACCATTCTACTTTTCAGTAAGGAAAAAAAGTTGGAATACTTTGGATTTTCCTATATTCTGGATAATCCAGTTGTTTACACAAGCCTTTATTTTTTAAAAATCCTGCCCTAATTTGTTTATTGGAAATGAAAATCTAAAAAAAATGGTTTGGTTCAGTATTCAAATTCTAATGCCTTTCAAATTACTTTAGCAAAAAATTAAACATTACTTTTGCGTGTGTTTAATTTTGAGCTTAATAGAAACCTTCTGTAAAGGTAATTGGTGATTCAATGACTTGATGCTCATTTAAAAACAAATGGGAAAAACGAGGAGGCACTTAATTAAACTCTTGTATGTTCGTATTTGTAATGTAATCTGTGTTTTTAGGTTAAGACAGTATGTTCAAGTGTATCTTGATATGGTCTGCTTTCTGTTGAAATAAATTATCAAAAATACTACCTACAATTTGTGAGAACTGAGGGAGACAGTGGAAAATGCAGTTGATGGCTGGCATGTCTTTAACCTTACTTTGTACTCCTGAACAAGAACCAAAAGTATTTGGCTGCTGCATAGTTATTTGGCTAATAAGGTGTTAACTGTTTATTTCCATGCACATTTTTATTTTATTGTGTAAAAATACACGGTCCTGTTTGAGACGCAAAAGGAGAGATTAAGATTATGTAATGTTTTATGGTAATTATGTGTGAGCTCTTTGCTTATTTACGCAAAGAAACATTAAAAATAAAATCCCTCTGAACAGCTGAAGTGACACCAAGCACCAGCTGGGGAATCTGAAATCAGATATTTTAGGGCATGATTTGTATTGAACTGCAATTAGAATGTATGATTCTGCAATAGTGATTGTTCTGAGTGAGGTCAAATTGCACATGAAGAAGGAACACAAGTGAGGTCTGTCTTCACTGCAACTGATGTCTGCACACGTGCTATTTCACAGTATTTTTTAATCACATGCAAAACTGGGAGAATGACTAACTTGATTGTTTTATTTGTCCATTGTCAGTTAAGACTTAGTATGTCAATAGGTGAATTAAAGACTTGAAAGGAAAAATAACAATTGAAAATACTATCTTTGAAAAACTTATTTTTACTATTAAAATACATTTTGCACCTTAACATTTTACTAATAAAGCTAAAAGCATTACTAAAACAGTAGAGAGACTTGTTCTAATGTATTTTTTCTCTCTCTTTTTTTTTTTTACATGTAGTGTGCTGCATGTTAAAAATACAGTATTGACCTACTGGTATTATAAAAGATAGCATTTTCTGTTTTCAGATAAAATGGTGCATTTTGACACATTGTTTAAAAACTAGAACAGCTCTGCATATGAAAACACAAACTGTGATAATTAGATAGATATGCCATATGTGGTAGTTTAAGTTGGCATATATCTCAAATGGCATGTTTAATGTACTGTATTACTGGAATTAGTAATTTTACAGTTGAAAGCTGTTAATTCTGTTATACTGACTCCCTCTCATGAACCTGTAGGTAATGATGGCAGACCTTTTTCTTTGCAGAGCCCTGCTTCTGATAACTTAAAATGTAGTTATAAGCTGCTGTATTTTAGTGGAATCTTTGACTATTGTGTGTTCCCCATATTTTAGGCATTTCTAACTACTTCAGAATTCTAAGACTTTTTTTTAAATAATGATACGGTTAGTATTGAGGGATGGTCAGACTGTTTGCTGAAATAAAATGTCTCTAATGAGGACAAAAGGAAGGTCTGTTTTTTCCATATAAACGGTATTCTCAGTGCAGAACTTCTCTCACTTTTTAAGTTAAGGCAAAAAAACCTGTCAACCTTAACCACTTGAGAATTGTTAACAATGGTTTAAAATCCTTATACCTGGCCTTTCCACACTGTGTAGCTAGGTAGAAATCAGTGGTCACACATGACAAATGTCAAGGGAGGAAAGCCAGACTTCTGAGTACAACTGGGTGTGGCTGGGATGGAGTTTAATTTTTTTTCATAGCAATTTGCATCATGCTAGGTTTTATATTTGTGGCCAAAAAAGTGTTGACAACACACTCATGTTTTAATTGTTGCTGAACAATGTTTGCACAGTGGCAGGGCCTTCTCTGTTTCTGACTCTGCCCACCCTTCCAGCGAGTAGATTGGGTGTGCACAAGAAGTTGAGAGGGGACACAACCAGATAGATGACCTGAACTGACTAAAGCTGTTCCATGCCATATAATATCTAGCAAAAAAATGAAGGGGAGGGGGTTTTTTAGGTTGTGTTTTGCCCAGACAGTAGCTGGACAGTGGTCTACCTATGGGAGGTGGTGAGTGATTGCCTTGTGTCACTTATTTTGTTTGTTTTCTTCTTTTCATTGACTTATAAAGCTATTTTTAGCTTGACCAATGAGTTTCCTTGCTTTTGCTCTCCCTATTTTCTTCCTCCATCCTGCTGGGTGAGGGTGGGTAGTGAGTGAGCAGCTGTATGGGTTTAGCAGCTAGCCAGGGTGGGTCTACCACAGGGATTATTAACCTTTTTGTTGTGTAAACATTTTGCCTTTCTAAAAATGAAGGGGGTGGGGGAGGGAGGGGAAAACCCCAAAACCTCACTCAGTTTTGTCTTGGTATACTGGCAGACACTTCTAAGAGTTACAGAAATTAATTGAATTTACAGCTCTGCTGGTTAGGTCCTCATCATTATTCCCTTACATAGGTCATTCTTGGGACATTTCTACGTTGAGTGTTCAAAAGGAACACAGTATAGAAGGCAACTGAGAGATCTTTCGGGAAGCTAATTCAAATGAATTGTTAGAAAGCAGGTGTAGAAAGGACCTCATGGATTAGGAAATCCAGTTCTCTGCTGTCCTTCCAGAAAAACCCATAAAAATCACATAATCATAGCCTTTCTAAGGCCCTCCATCTGCCCCAAAATTGAGGTGACAGTTCCAATCTCCTCCACAAGAGAAAAGCTCTGAAGCGTCTTTACTCACTGAAAAGATGTCCTAAATGAAATAGGGTGAGGATGACAAAGGAAAATGTGCCCTATGTGCTTGGTGTCTATTTGTATGAGACTATTCAAACAAGCTGGTGGAAAGGTAAAACTTTTGTAGCAAAGTAAAGGGGCCATTTCTTTTTCCTTCATAAGATAAATGTAATTTAGTTAATGAAAAAAACTGCTATCCTTTTTTGACAGAACTATTAATGGGACATCATACTCATATAGTCATGCTATTGGGTCGTTAAGTCCAATTCCATCTTACTGCAGGTAGCTATAATTCATAGCCCCAGTCTATGGAAGTGCTTTTTAGACAAATAGGAACTTCTGAAATTGTATGATTTCATTAGCACTGGGATTTGCTGCTCACTCAGTAGCCTTTATTCCTGAAAGTATACATGATTCCTTTTACAATCTTTGACAAGTTCTGATTTAAGAGTCAAGTGACTCCAAGCGTGGTGTCACATAAATATCTGGTCAAGTTCATAAATTAGTAATGTGTGAGTAGAAAATTAGTTTGGTTGGTAATGAAAACTGTTGGAATTAAACATGGCATTCTAGACAGATCAGTATTACCTTTAAACCAACCATACTTTCTGCTGATTTGCATGAGACTGTGGCTATATTTTAATTTATGTTCTGTATGCTCCTCAGCCATTTTCAGGATGGATTGCCCTATGTGTGTTTTTTTTTTTTTTATAATAAAAAGTTGCATATGCAAAATGCAACCAATTGTTTCTGCCCTCCCCAAGCCTAAAGTGAAAGAATGAAATTTCAAAGTCAAGTCGCTGAAAGCCTTCAGATGTTTAATTTCCTGTTGATAATTGTATCTCTGTTGTACATGGAAAGGCTGTGGAAACTGGTATATAATCTTGTAACTAGATGCTAAGACAGCTGTGTGTGAACAGATCGGTGAGGAAGAGAGGAGTGTTTAACTAGTGAGGAGTGTTTAAAGAGCCTTGCCGTGTTCGGCTCTTTTACAGTCATTGATTGTAGCTACTCTGTAACCTCTTCATGATTGCTTCTATGGCACCTAACTATTACTGTGGCTTTGGCAACATGGATGGGGGATGGTTTCAGACTTACTTCAGTGTTTTTGCAAAGGCAGGCAGGAGATCAGAGTGGCTTTTTTTCAACTCTAAAAATTCTGCCCCATTTGAAAATCTTTTCATGGGATGAAATAGCTGTTTCTCTATCTCAGTCTCAGTAAGTTTTAAAATCAGGCTTTGAGTATTATCCACAGTAGTTATAAAAAGGGACAGAACTTGTTACATTGGGATGGCTGATGCATGTCTGTTCAAATGTAATAATTGGAATTGACCTAATGTATATATGTGCCCACATATATGCACTGTGGTGCTATGTTAGATACATCTTACCTTTTTGTTCTAGAGTTCTGTTAGGACTTCACCATTTCAGTATCCTTTGCCTTTTCTTTCTTCACAATGGTTATCTTTTTGGTGTGACCTGCTCTGAAATTCAGAGTTTGTCTGAATTACCGATTTATGATGATTTCCAGAAAAGGTACAAGAAAATGGAACTGGAAAGAGAACACAGTTTCAAATACTTAATTCAAACAATGCTCAGCTGTTTGATCTCTAAGCTCCTTGGCTAAAGATTTGGCAAAAGTTAGCAGCTTCTAGATCTCAAGAAATTCTGTGCAATCTCAGGGATTTTAATGAAAGGATAAATGGAATATAGAGAGGTTTTTTGATTGCTCTAGGCCTGTGATGAATATTGTTTCATTAAGCCTGAGGACTGGGGAAAGTTTTAGTTTTTAAACTACTTTAGTATGTTAGATATAAGATTTTTTTTAAAATAAAAGACATTTTTGTTTTTGAAGTAGCTTTTGGTAACAATACTTTTTTGTAGAGGTCAGTAACTTTTTAAAAACTTTGATTTGCTTACCTTAGGAGCTGTATTTTTTAGCAGTCTGTAAATTTCTGTGTAGTTGGATAAGAGAAGCAAAAGTTATATTAAATAGTAACATCAATTGTCTTGGTAATAGAGGAATTTTATAATAAAATCTGTTTTCAGATTGTGTTGCACAGTTTCACTTTGTAACTGAGGGTCCGTTAAGTCTAGATACTTTAGTGCATAACAGAAAGTTTGACAGCTTTAAATTCTTACAAATTTGTGTAAATAGTAGTGCTAAGACCATTTTTAGTTGAAAGTATTTTGCAGTTTAAGGTTCCCTCACAATATGTGCAAAGTGAGATGGAGTATGTTTTAGATTGCTTGCCAACAACCTGATTCCTGCTTTTTCCTAAGGAAGATTAATTTTTCTTGACTAAGCACCTAGGAACCCTATAAGATTCCCATATTCTGTCTCCTGTAGAAATGCAAAACAAATATCTGTCCTTTGCTCCAAAGAATTTACCATCCCCAGTTATTGTTTATGAGGTGAGAACAGTTTTGGAATTAACTTCATGTAGGAATGTGATGTGTATGCTTTATGTTTACACCGCATATATGTGTGGTATGACATTGGATGAAAATTTATAAATGAGAAGTGGTATTGCTATAGATACATTTTTCTAAATTGCAGTTTACAGAATTAGTTTGATAAATTGTCATGAAAATTTGTGTCTTGGACTGAATCAAAAAAAGTTAGAGTGGCAGTTTTGTCTTTTTTGAAGAACCTACAAAATGAATAAAAACTTTCCAGTTACTATGTATATGTGCAGCAGATGTTTTTAACACTTCATGTTAATTTTTAGTTTTTAATCAACAATCAGGATAAGTAATTACTGAGATGGAGAAGTTGTTTTGTGACTGTCACTTCACTTAGTCTTGCCTGAATTTAGAAGCTTTTTTAGTGATAGAAAATATTTTAAGACATGTAGACCTAAAGCTCATAACTACATTAAAAAATTACTTTTTTGTATTGATGTGGGGAAGGACTAACTTTAAATATTGTAACTGAATGTGGAGTCTGGTTTTTTTCTTTAGAAGTTTTCCTAGAAATCTTACCAAAATAATACTCTCTATTTATCCTTTCTTTTACCCATTCTTCTTTCTTTGTCATTCCATAGTATAATGCAACAACCAACATTTTACTTCGTAAAATAAAGCTGCTAGTCAAAGTTGAGAACTTTACCACATTGAAAGTGGTGGGCATCTTATGCTCTAATTTTCTTGATTGTACTTCTGTGTATATTTGCTCAATGATTTTTAAATGTTATTTTCTATGCAAGTGCTAAACAGAGTTGATTTTTTAAAAGTAAGCTGATCCCCAGTTGTGTCCTAAAATGAGTTGTGGTACTTTTTGGAACTGTGATACTACACTTCTTATGCCTTCCTCTTCCCTTCTCCCATCTCTCCTGCTAGGTTTGAAGGACTTTTCACCTATCTCTGAGAAAATTAGATGCAATTACAAGTAGAGAATGGTTCTAAATTTAAAATTGAAAAGCATCCATTTCAAAAGCAATTGGACATTTTATGCAGTTGGTCATGAAGAACTCTTATTTACGAGTAGGGAGAAGGTTATACAAATAGAGGAAAAAACTACATCATTTAGGTCAAAATGTGAAGAACTACAGTTATTTAGACCCCAAATATTCAAGTAGGCAAGAAATTATATGTTGCAAATCTGTTTCTTGGAGGATCTTTAAGGTTATATTAAAAAGTTTGCAGATGCAGTAGATTAATTTTATTCCAAAATTAAACTTTACCTTTGGTTCTTACTAATAATAGCTCAGTAACAAAAGAGGAGCCAGTGCTACCTTTCTTACTGTGTACATAGGAAAATAGCCTTTGGAAAGTTAAGGCAAAACTGATGTATGAAAAAGTTCAGCAAATTTGCGTGTTGTGAGTAAAAAATTACTTTCATGAAAATATTGAAGGACTTTGTTCCTAGTTAGAAGTGGCACTGATAGATTATCTACTTGTCCTAAGTATTCTCTTCATATTCACATGCTGCTACTAGAAGGAATGCCATTTGTCTACAATATTGAGGTGCTTATGCTGCTGTATGAGTATTGTATTTGGTTTGTATTATTTTTCTCTATTACTGGTTTATGAGCCAGCTTTGAGTTCAGTGGTAGAAGTTACTGTTTTCTTTCATTTTTATGTGGTAGATTTGAACAATTATAATTTAAATTTGGTCATCTAGCATATTCAAGGTGTTTGTAAATTTAACACTTATTTCAAACATTATTGATGTAAATTTGATGTGACCAAAACCCAGAATATTAGCTGTAAGGATTCTTGTGTTGCAGTGCAGGAACGCTTATCAGTACCTACTACTTATCTAATATTTTTTTAATATCCCATATTCTAATTTACATAACTTGATGCAGATGCATACTGTAAGACTAAAATACCATAGAAGTTAAACTCCCCCCCCACAATTAAAAAGGATACGTCCTAAAAACTACATGCATTTTGTGTAAGACTTCAAAATGATTGGGCCTGACCTATCTCCACTATTTGATTTGAGAACTTTACCTAATATTATTTTAAAGTAACTGAGAAAAGGAAGAGTTGGATGAACATTCCTGATAATTAATTTTGCAACATTCCTGTTTATGCATGTTTTTATTCCCAATCCTACAATATTTAGGACAAAAATGTCTGATAGCTTATGCTGTTCTAAGTGAAGTAGCACCGAATCTTAAGGATTGTAATGAGCTAAATTCGATTTAGAGTTAAAAAATTCAAATAATATGAACAAAGAGAATATCAGTATGTACAGCTCAATACAAGATGTACTCACATATGTATATTGGCTGAGACACATTATTTAAAACAGGATTTCATGTACTGAAGTGAAACCCAGTGAAAAGAATGGTATGTTTTAGGGAAATACGAAGTGGAGAAAGAAGTGGTCAAACTGGAGAGTAATAGTTTTTATCGTATTCATTATTCTAACTTTGATACTATCCATTGAGGCTTATTGTGGTCATTATCCTTGATGGAATTAGTGGAAAAAAATCGAGTGATCTTTCACAGATAAATTACATCCTCATAGCTCATTTCAGATATTTTGGTGTGATTAAAAAAAAAAAAAAAGAGAGGAAATAAACATAGGAAAAATCCCTCGTGTGTATATATATAAGTGTATATATAAAGTATTTCTATCTATACCATCTTAGTAAGTCTTAGCAAGAAGAAAAAGATAAGCTTTATACCAATGTTGGAAAGTGAATTTGTCAGAAGTATTATTGCTAATCAAATATAATGGTTAGCTTGAAAACAGGAGTCATCTTAAAACTAATAAAATTCTTAGGTAGCTGTGGAAAGACATAAACAAAACTTGATTTTATGAGACTCAAAGGCATTACTGAAATATTTCCCCCATCTTAGCAATGTGTTGTAAAATGCTGGAGTATGTTGAATTTCCTTGTTGTTTGTGGTTTTTTGGGTGTGATTTTAAGTAAGTAGAGATGCAGTATTTGAAATTTTTGCAGTTCATCATTTGTTGTCACAGGTAAAGCATCTTGAGTTATTTTCCAATATGTCAAATCTTACGGATTTAAAGTTATTTCATTTTAAAGGTGTTTTATATAAAGCATAATTCTGTATGGCACGTCTAGGCTGCTGTAGAAGTCTGCTTTTGAGTTTTTTTAGGGGTATGCTGGTGGTTGTTGTTCCCTGTAAAAGAAATTACTCTAGTACAACAGATTAAAGCAAAAAAATTTCCAAACATTCAGATCTCATGGGTCTAGAAAATCCCAGGCACTTTAAATTTTGTACTTACAAAATAGATCTCCTGAACAGGTTGTGAACAACTATAAAAAATTTAAATGCAATTTAAAAAGTAGTTAGCAAAATCAAATTCAACTAGATTCCTTACTGCCAAGATTTCTCACTTAAATTATGTAGAAAAAAAATTTAAAAGAACACACTGCATGGAAGTATTAACAACTGTGTTCTAGCATGCTGTGGTGTTTGTAGCCCCCTGCTTCTTACTATAGCTTTGTGTTAACGTAAACTCAACAGAAGTCTATTATTTCTGTTGATGATTCAAAGGTATTAATAAATTTGCCTTGCTCAAATAACAAAATTGAAAATGTTAGAGGTGCCTTTTCCTGACAACAGTGAATTTACTTGAAGGTGTAGGATTAAAAATTACATTTTTTTTTTTTTTAAATAAGGCAGGAATATAGAACCTTTTCCTCCATATCAGGTATTTATTGCAGCTTCCAGTAATTTATTGTTTTGTAATGTGTTTTAATAGGCAGTAAGTACCTTTAGGGCAGTGGGATGGTTTCTTGGTTTCAGAGACCCTGTCTTCAGGCTTTCCTTCTTTCCCCCCTTTTTCACTTTTCCCTTTGGTAGAAAATTTGGATGTGGATGAGAAGGAACCATATTCCAAAAAATTTCTCATTGAGATGATTGTGGAAGATAGGAAGGTAGTAGCTGTATGCAGAGTGCGCCTGCTTTATGTAAGAAGCATACTGTTACGTGAACTGGTGAACACTGGGAAGGTACACTGAGGAAAACACTTTCTGTAATGACTTTGTTTCTTTTTTAATTTCAGAATAGTATATTTGATCCAGTGTGGTGCTCTTTACATTCTTAATTTCAATACAAACATTTAAGACAAGAACACTGGAAATCAGAAAAAGTGTCAAAACAGTGAGTGTTCTGCATAAAATCTAATGGTGGTCCAGTTATGGCTGAAGATATAAAATTTCTTCTAATAGGTATATTAATGAAACAGATGATTAACTGTACAGGCTCATTTCTTCTGTTGAGGAAGTAGGGAAGAATAACCATTTGCTTCACACCTGTCTTACTCTTCTTGAATGTAAGGCAGTTATCATTGTTTGAAATCAATGTTACTAGTAGACTGAAAGGGGAGAATGTGTCGTTTAATTTTTTCAAGCACATGGATGCAGCATCTTTGTGTTTGAACACTGACCTTGATTAAATGGGAAAGAGGAGAGTATTTGCTGTTACTTTTCTGGTAGTCGTATCCAGAAAGGTTTCAAATGAACTGACAGAATTGTACATGTTAGTTGTTTGAAATCTCACAATTTCCTTAGTGTTTCGTTCCTAGATTTTGCTGCTTGAGAATTGTGGAGTCTAATTCTCAGTTTTGTGGTGATTCTGTTTGAGATT
Source organism: Strix aluco (assembly GCF_031877795.1). Classification (NCBI taxonomy): domain Eukaryota; kingdom Metazoa; phylum Chordata; class Aves; order Strigiformes; family Strigidae; genus Strix; species Strix aluco. The sequence continues at coordinate 99,780,082 of NC_133934.1, read as the reverse complement.
TTGTGCTCAGTGTGGTGCTGGATTCAGAAAACAGATATCAATCTGGTGTCTGTAAAGCAGTGAATACCTACTGTACTTCTGACTTTATATCTTTGTAAAGTATCAGAGCTGGAATCTTGTTCATCTGCTTCTAGCTCATGTTTCAGGCGATGGCTAAACAAATGTTTACGGATAGAATGAAAAGAAAGTCACCTCATAATGAGAGTGAAAGATGATACAATATTTTGATAGGCCAAAGGATGATATATGTGTCTTTGTATGTATCTATGTACACATACCCATGTATGTGTATATATGTATTTTTAAAAAAATCCATAGTATGCATCCTGAAATACATGACAACTTAAAGACCATTTTGGCACCAGTAAAACGGTGGTCACTCCTTTTAACACAAACATAAATAAAACCCCAAATAAATCCAAATACAATTCAAAAGAGCCCTATTTTCTATAATTATTTATTTTGAAATGCTTAATACATTTTCTCAATTTCAAGAGTTGGTCCAAAAGAACCCCAGAGAGATTGCATGAAGTACATTGTCTGTTACATGCAGCACTTCCTTTCCTGCTGATAGTAAAGCATATAAATTATCTCACTAATAAGTTCTGAATTTTTAATTTTTTTTTCTTGAAACAGGGACAACTTAAAAAATACTTGCATTCCATTATTTCTTTTGCTATACAAGACAAAACCAAATCTTTGTTCCAAGCAAAAGAAAGTTGAAGTACATGATACTAGTCCTTTTGTTACCACTTCTGTTTTAGGTATCTATCTCTCAAACTAGATTCAGAAGTTAACACTATAAAGTCTTTGCTTTGTTTATTTTATTACTAATGGGATTGTTTTTAATGATGTGTAATCTCACTAACTAAAAATGTTAGTGTGTCTTGACCGAATTCACATCTGATAGTTCATTAATATTTGTTTTTGAAAGACTTTTTTAATAACATTTAATGGAGGTAATAGCCTCTCATTTGGTTTTGTGTTATAGTGTTTGTTTTGTAGTAATTGTCATTGCCTTTGTCTTACCTTGTAACTGTTTTGTGTTTATTTCTGTTGAAACAGTCCAGATGGGTGAGAATGATGTAGTGAGAGGAAATGGGACACTGTTGCTATTGTACATATGTAGGAAGTTGGCTTTTGTATTGTCACTTTTAACTTTCTGCTGTGGAGGAGAGGCACTATTGGAGGTGAAGAAAAAGTGCAGAAAAAATAATTAATAAGTGATTTTTTGGCAGTATTTACTTAATGACTTGTAAGTCATTAATGATTATGCATACTTACTGAATGGGTAGTTGAGCTAATATCTTTTTTTATTAGCATTGTGCCACCCTACATTTTATTTGCTCCTAATTTAAGAAAGCATGCATGGAATCAGGTGTTACTGGTTGCTTGTCACTTTCTTCTGATTCTCATTGTCACAGTAGGTGTTCATAAATATAAGTAAATAATTACTTTAGCATCCTTCAGGTGTAAGGTGTGCTATTGTCCCTAGTTTTCTGGGGGGGAGGAGGAGATGACTGGAGAACCATAGCTGAATTTTGTGTAAACATTTGATATCCAGTTTGAACTTCCACAGAATTATTTTTGTCAGGATAGGTAAAATTTTTTTGTAGTTCTATATATTGCTCATGGATGGTTACCATTATGTTTGCTTGACTTGCTTCTTGCCAGTTAAATTCCTCTTGTTTAAAACTGGACATTTATAAATAGTGCCCAAAGTGATCATCTGTGAAAAGTTAGGCTGAACTGAATTTGTTAGCAGTAGATTGCAGGGTTCTCCGGCAGTTAGTTTTTCAAAGTTAATATTCATTTCTGAGTGAGGATTTCTGTGATTCTGTGAGGAAGCTCTTCCGTGTGCCCCCTAACCCACCAAAGTTAGCCACTTGCTTACCAGTCTTCTTCACTAAGTCAGATTATGTTGTCTTAATTCTTCCACTTTGAACTTAAGTTGTATACAACTTGGGTTGTCTCTTGAGTTTTGGTAGCTATCACAACAGCAGGTCAGCGTTACCAGGAAAAACATTTGAAAGAGGAGTTATGCCAAGCATTTAAAAAGTGAACTAAGGTACCCAGTCATGCTCTAAAACCAGAGAGCTTCAGTTAGGCCAGCGTGTAGGAGTTATGTGGGAACAGAGAATATTGGCTTCTTTGAGTAAATTTTTTTTTTTGATTCCTGAGCTTGACTAATTTCAGTTGTTCAGAGGATTCTAATTTAACTACATTTGATTTTGGAGGCGGGGGTGGTGGGGGAGGGCTGGTGAAAAGCATACCTCTCACACTTGTAAGTATGAGGTTTTAAATGCTCCTCTAGAAAATATCTTAACATGAGGAAACAATCTAATTTTTCATAGTTCTATTGGAAGTCACTGATTCACTTGCTGAAACTTGGAAGAAGTAGAAAACCAACCAACTGAAGGCAGAGATCCAAAAAAATCATTTGGATAAGCCATGCTTTGGCAAACTGAAAACTAAGTGAAGACAGAGGCAGTATTATTTATAAATCATATGAAGTGTTAGGCAATCTTAATTACAAATGAAAAACATAAATATTATTGTTAATTTTTAGTCAAATGATCAAGTAATTTGTAGAAGACTTGATGATTCTAGGAATTTGGAGAATAATCGCTTGAGTTCTGTAGTGTTTTTTTCAGAAACCAAAGAACCCTACTGTTTCTAAATTCACTAGCTTTTATTCTGATTCTTCAAATTAAATTGAAAACAAATTTAAGCTTTTCCTTCCCTGAAAGCGGGTTTTATTTGTTTTGTGTTTTTTTTTTTTTTTGTGCAGAGAAGTGCCACACTGAGTTTCTTCCACATTGTTGTGATGTGACAAACAAATCTGGCTGATGTGTGAAACAAATTTCTTATGCTAGGGAGACTATCTTTAATAACAGATGTGAAAGGGTTGTGGTAGTTGTGGCTTCCTGAGATTACAGGGATATAGACTTGTTTGCATGCATTTGGTTTTCTTTTAAAATTTAAATCTACCACTAACTATAATGTACAGTTTCCTAGGGAAATTGCGTTTAATATGTGGCTTAAAATGTGTTTGCTGTAAATACTTGTGGTTTTAAGTTATCTCTATTTTTGGTTAACTGGATATGTTCGTTTATTCAATAGCAGTCTTTTGGAACCACAAAAATGAAAAGCTTTTAGCTCAGGGTTTCTTGATTTTAATTTCCCCCCCCCATGTTTTGTATAACGCAATTCTTATTTTACTATGCCCTTAAAATAGAAGGGGGTCTTTTGAGCAGCATACTTTATTCAGGAGTTTAAATGTGGTATTTGAAAAAAAAATGACCTTCAGTAATATAAAGCCTAATCATTTAAATAGTGGGTTTTAGCTGTTTAATAGCATTTTTTTTTTTTTTGTTACTCAAACCCCACAGATCTTCCCTTGTATTAGTTGATATTCCATTGACAGAAGTCATGCTGAAGGTTAAAAAGGTAATAAGGTTAAGGAAGATAGATCTTGGAATGCCTTATTTCCACTTTCAGTTTTATGTAACAGCAGAATCAACTTTGAACATCTAACAGTATGCAAATAAAATTAGTTTGTCAAGTCTATTATTTGCAGGGATATACTGGAGTTATACTTAAATTCTGTGAAATCATATTTTGGGAAAAGAAAATTGATTGGCTAGTAGGATCAAAGAACTTTCTTATCCTTTTGTCTGTCTTGCTCCCTTTTTTCATCTCTGTTTTTCCTAGCTGGACAGCTAGAAGGTGGTGTACTTACTGTAATTAATGAGTCAAGAGACACTTTCTTTTCAGTCACAAATGTGTAGCTTGCACAATGAAAGACCCTTTCTCTCACTTTTTTTTTTAATATCTCTAAATGCTAAACTACCAATATAGCAAGTGACAGTTTCATATATATGAGCAATAAGGAAGTACTTGGAAAAAAAAAATCTACCTTGGGAAAAAATATACCCTCACAAGCATTCTCTTTTGGTGTATATTAAAACATTTCTCTTGGCTCTTTGTAGAATTTCAATAATAACAATCAGTATTTGTTTGTAATTGCAAAAGTCCTTCCTAGCTATTTGACCACTATAGATTGCTGTGATGCAAACAAAACAACAACACAGAACTAATGTGTTTAATAGGTTGCAACTTCTATTTGGTTTTAGCTTACATATTTTCTGCATATCTATCTGTGCAGTAGTTTGTTCTTTGTTTTGGTAGATAGCTTTTACCATATGTACCCATGCAAACTTAGCCATCCAGTTAAGATTATATAGTGTAAAGAAAGGGAATTCTGGTATACTGAAATGCAGAGGTCTCTTACTCTGGTCATCAGATCCACCAGTCTGCTCTGTTTAGCACCTTCTGTTGCCTGGCCCTGTGCCGATGTAGTGTCCTTGACCTGCCTTTCAGATCATTTATTTATTTACAAGGACAGCTCCTTGCTTATTTAACCACTCTAAATAATACTGAAAGATCCCCAAACATTAAATATTCCTTTAGGTTCCCTGTCCATCAATTTGTTCCCATTAAGAAAATAAAATTCTTTTGGTTTCAGCCAGTTGTGCCTTTCTAGCAACAGCTTTTTAACTTTTTATTTGCAGATGATTCAATGCTTTCTAATATGTCAAATGTCCTTTATAGATGGCCAAATTGTGGGCGACTTCTGCCTATTGCCAAATCCATATGAAAATGACAAACCCCTGGGTGAGGTAAGGCAAATAAAGCCTTTTACTGTTCCGTAAGGGCTGATAATTTGTCACCCCAAAAGAGAAGTTAGTTGAGGACCAGTTCACCTGAGCTGAGTCTCCTGGATCCCTTTATTAAAACCAAATACCACACTTGTTTACTCACTGTAGCATTTTGTGAACTGCTTATTCAGAAGAGTTTTTTAACTTCCTATCAAGCATTTGTTCTAAATTTAAATGGATTTTACTTGGAAATATTGACACTGTAGATATAGCTATAGTATATTATGGTCATTGTGTTCTATTGTTGATTGATTGTACTTGGGAGTCTCTTTGTGAAAACAGATGATGTTTTTAGATTTTAAATGTGTTTTTAATGAAGTAGTACAATTGCAGATACTAAAGATGTAATAATACACTTAGCCAAATGTTGCTATTTCATTTCTGAGTTACAACACAATTTTCGTGATGGATGACCCAGTTTTATGGCCAGGAAAACAGGAGTAGTTTTGTCAGACCATTAGTTTACTACCTGCAGTGTGTATCCTCACTTCAGCTGTTCGCTTCAAACAATTTGTCTAGGATTATCAGTACTTAAGTAGGAAGTTTTGTTTTGAGAATGAGCAAAGTGATGTGTTGGGGGGAATGGTGCGTACCTTTGTATATGAAAGCAGCAACCTTCTTTCTCCTTACCTCTTGCCCTATGCCCAAAAAACATGTGATGTTTCTTTTTAATAACTTTGATCTTTTAAAACATTTAAAATGTTGAGAATATCAATGTATGGCGCTTTTTTTTTTAATGTAAGGTTTCAGAAAGTTTTTAAAAGGGGAAAAAAATATGTTTTGGGTTCTTTCTAAGTTCTTAAATAAAAGGTGTATGATGTAACATCTTTTACAGAAAGAACTTTTCCTCCCAGAGGAGTAAGGAATATTTGAAATGTATTTAGGTTAATTGCAAATTAAAAAAAGAACAAAGTTTTAAATGGTCTAGTGGTCTGAATTAAAAAGAAAAAAAGTTTTCCATATCAGTTTTTATTTAGTCATTCCTGTCATAATTTTATTAGTGTTGCAGTCCTTCATAGAATCTTTTGAGAATACTGGGATAACCAAGACCTGAATTTCTAATTTGGAGAATTGTGTCACACATTCCCCTTCCACTCTTACTGAGTTTTTTGGGTTTTGTTGGTTTTTAAGCCCATGTTCCTTAGGTAAATGAGATTTATGAGAGTGTGGTGTGTGCCTTCTGGTCCCTTCTGACCTGTTTGCTCATTTCGACCACACAGAAAGATTTGGTTTTCAAGGATTTATGTTTGGTTTGGTTTTTTTTTTAAGATCTCCCATGTTTAGTGAAAACTGGCAACAGTTTTCCAGTTGAGAGAAAAGGCCCTTAAAAGGTCTTTAATCAACAAAGCCCTTAATGTTGACTTTTACTGTTAGTTTTGTAGTGCATAAACATCTCAAATGCAAAGGTTTCTTCAGCCATGCTCAGCTTCAGCATCAAGAGGGTATTAGCTTTAATACTGATTAAAGACTTTCATTAATGTCCTTATAGTCACTAAAATATAATAACTATGTATATTTACCCTGCATATCTGATGTGTTTCAGGAATTCTTCGTAAATATTACTATTGTCTTGTTACTTTTTTTTAATAGGTTAGATTTAATCTGAAAATCCAAGCAAATTTAAATTGGAGAAAGTAAAACGAAGGTATTTGTTTTCAATCATAAATACCTTGTTCCTGCAAGATAGAAACAAAAATCCCTTTAAAGTCTACTGCATTTACTATTTTAAAATAGCATAACCTTTATAGTCTAATTCCTGCTTTGAGTATGTTATCACAGTAATATTCAATATTTAAGTTAGGAACCACTATTAGTCATAGGGTTATTCATGTTTGTTCTGTACTTAGGTAATCTGTGTCCAGCTAACCCAGAAATGTTAAATATAGTTCTGCCTTTACAATAGCCTTTCATTGCTGAATCATTAAGGATTGTGATTAAATATAGAAGGCATTTCAGACACCATCTTGTAAAGAATTTTATATAGAGCTGCAGTTTTTATGGTAGGTGCTATGGGTGGCTGTTTTTAGTCTCTGTGCTTGAGGAGTACTTTATGTAGTTAATATTGCTTATAACAATATAATAAACACTTATATTTTGGTTTCCCTGATCTAGACTTGTTTGGATTTTAAGATGAAATCAAACTGAAGAAAATAGTGATAACATGATATGCTGTAAAAATTCAGGGACTTTTCTAGCTCTTAGTTGAATATAATTTGGTGTGCATTTCTAGCATGAAATCGTTGTATACATCAGAGAATATAATCCACAGAAAGCAAGAATAATGAAAAAAACCTTTCTCCTGGTTTGTATTAGCTGAAATATGCTCTCTCTTTTTACCCTTCTTTTTATATGGAATGCATTTCTATTAGAATGTCATATTTGTATTTTTTCTTTATTTTTTAACCTCTGGAGGTTCTAAATAGATTCATATCTATTTATAATTTTCTGCATAACCTATATTTTGAAACATTCTTTTCTTTTAATTATGCCAGGCTAGAGATACTGGTTTAAAGAAAAAAACCTGTGGAGATTGTCAGTGATGAAGGTGTTTGTTAGGGGAAGACTTACCTCAAGAGATTTTGAAAAAAGACATCATGTATTTTTTAAAAAAAGGACAGTTCCATTTCTCAGTGATTGTGTGTGTTTCCCTGCTACAGCTGCAGATATTTTGAATATGATTTTTCTTCCTCCACCATCCGACTTGTTTCTGCAGAGTCGTGCAGTGAAGTCATAATCCTGTGTTTCACATCCATCTGTTACCATAGAAATGATTGTAATAACCTAAATTTAGCACGATGTCTTTCCTGCAGGATCAAGCAGGAGGATTGAATGGGTTGTATGTGAAAGAATCTCTGTGAAAATCAGAATATGTTAGCAAAATCTAAATGCTGTGATAAATTTACATGACAAAAAAAATTAAATCTCAAGTAAAACATCTGTAAAAAATTTCTGATGCTTTTAGATTATTTAAATCATCATATATGAAATCTGCCACATACCATGCAAACCGCTTAACTTTAATGGAAATAATTATTTTTTATCCTAACAGGAGGATCATTGGCAGGATACATATGCTAATCTGATGAATTTTTTTTTTGAGAATACTATCAGAATATTTACTGTGGTCTAGATATATTAAAAAGCAAAGGAATGAATTTAGAATTTACTATGAAAAAGGCTATTTCTTTTCATATTTAAAAATGCAAACCATACAGTTATTTTATAGAAATCGAGTTGAAATGAATTTTCTTTTCTCAGAAGAAGCAAAAGAATTTCTCATTGTTGAAAGCACTGAGTTCTTTATTGCATAACTTAAGTCCTGTCTTTCTACATTTATGCCATGTGGATAGACAGTTCCCCATGCACAGAATCCTACCATTGTTACCTGAGTTTCTGTCTCAAAGAAAGATAAAAAGAGAACATATTATAAAATGTCTAGGAAAGCTGCATAACCAGAACTTTGAAATTAGGAGATGACTATACTACCCACTACATACATTCATCATGACAAATCCATTGGATGGATTATTATGTACTGTTATAAACACAGGACTCCAGGACCTTCACCTAAAGGATGATTGCTGGTCATCTGATGACCCACCTATTCAATACATATTGTTTCTCATTGGCCAGCAGGCAGCTGCATGAATTATTTACTTCATGTTACTTCATGTTATTTTTACTCTGAAAACAGAATTGCTAATTTCCTTGTGGTCCTTACGGAGTATTTGAGCTACATACACAATTTGAATCACTCTGTAGGGTTGAAGCATTAATATTACCATTTCATAGATAGAGAAATAAGGCACAGAGGGATTCAGATCAAAAGTATCTGTTAATTTTGAGTATGATATTTGAGTTATTTACAAAATATTTTTTAAAGTACTTAGTATTTAGTATTATGTAACACAAAATATGTTCAAACCATAGCTCTCATTAACGTGGTTAAATGGTGAATGCTAAACACTTATGTAAAATAGGTCTTAAGATGTCAAATCAGATGCTCAAAGAACAGGGTCTCTCCTTTCTTTCTTCACTGTCCCCTTATCTTTCTGCCCTTCTTCCTCCCCACCCTTGCACAAGATTTCCCTCGTTTGCTCTGTCTCGGTGGGAAAATTAAATGTTTTTAAAGAGAAACTTTTTTTTGCAATTTACTTCCTTGTTCTGTGCAAATCTTTCAACTTTGCAACAAATCAGACAAGACTTACTATTATCAGGCCTGTGAAATAGGCAATGATCACTTAGTGCTTTGCTGGTGAGTTTACTCCTGAGCGGAAAGTAGTATATAAATCCAAAGAAAGCTGTTTTGGTTTATTTTCTACATGAAAATAACAATATATGTTTCTGATTTTTAGAAGATTTTAAAAAATTTCATGCTGCAGTATATGTATAGCCCTGCAAAAATAGTGGTTTCTGCAGCATTTATATCCTACAAACTGTTCCTATTAGTGCTGATGGTGATGGTAATAAATTTGAGACCACTGCTCTAACATTCTATATGCTCCTTGCTAACAATCTTCATTGATTTTAATACCTGAAATCACACCTGTTCTGTGGAAACGGATTTTTTTTGCCACTACTATGTCATAAGTGACCACACTTTCAGGAGGTAGAATACAAAAAAGCATCAGGAGCTTTTATGCTTTATTGATGTATAACTGGTTCTGCAGACAAAGAAGATTGAAGTTTACTTGATAGTTGTTTATTTCACTGAAAAATAGGAGTTAGACAAGACATACTGTATGATTTTTCTTGATACATGACTGATATACATGTAGGGAAAAACAGTACCTTTTTCCTTTATTATATTAAAACTGGTACTGGATATTGTCCTACGAATAAAAGGTGCTCAAGCTAGTTCTAAGATATTTACGTTGCCTTTTGGCTCTCTATGTCTGTAGCTGTTTGAACCAAAAGTGGCACAATTTGATATAATGCCTTTTCCTGAGAGGTTGGCATGGTTTCATTTCCTTACTGGCAACCCTCTTTGCGGTAAAACATCATGCAAGACTTTTTTGTTTTTTAAATTCTGTTTTGGTTTTCTTTGAATTTTTATTTCCTTATAATTTTTATGACTGTTCTTTATGGGGTAAGCAACAGTCCAATATAAATGAGTAAGTGAAGGTGTAAAGCTATGGTAACTTGTATTGCCCCTGATTAAATGTGTTAGGCAGTCTTCATATTTTTAAGTTAGGTGATAATGCAGTATATTTGAAAAGTGTTATATATAAGTACAGAACAAATGAAGTCTGCTTCATAAACTTGTATGAACAAACCTTGGAGTTGAAATAATAATTGAACACAATTTATCTTGACTTTCATTTAAAGAACTACTACAAAACAGATACAGTTTTTCATTAGGTCACAATGTTTTTTTGAAAAACAAGAAGTTAAAGTACATATCTTTAATGTAAAGATTGCAATCTTTTTTTCTGTAATAAAATGAAAAAGGTGTTACATTTATGCCTTTGAATATTCTTTTTCATGAATACATGTGAAGATCTATCAAAAGCTAACTTTTAATGTTATCAATGCAGTGTAACGGTATTAATGTAATTAGGACAGATATTTGGCTCAAATGTAGAGATATTTAAGTGACTGTCAGTGCAAGTGTTATGTTAATATCAGCAATAAATGTTTTTGCTAGCATTTATTTGTCTGCAAAATCATAAGGAACACCTGTGCGATATTGTAAGACTTGGTAATAACAGAGGGAAAAACCAGCTATGTTCTAATGACTTCATACCAGGTCATGTAATTGATAGTGAGAATCCCAGGTTTTCATATAGAAATCTGACTGTTCAATGTCTGACTACAGTCAAACTAAACCATGTTTTTCTAAGTTATAGGTGTTTATGCTTTAAAAGACATACTTTAAAAGCGGCTCTACCTGCTGATGGAGTTTGAGTTTTCTAGTCCAGTTTAATCTGGTTTGCAGCTGAAATTACTGCATGATGTTCAATAAGAAATCATATATAAAGGTGGATGTATAAAAGCAGCTAAGTGTGTGGGGTTTGGGTTTGTATGTTGGGTTTTTTTGGTTTGGGTTGTGTGGTGGGTTTTTTTTTTGCTAGACCTGCATGAGGGCTATTTCCTTTGAATCTGTATTTGTATACTTTTCACTTTCCAGGTAAGTTGTTACTTCTTTTCCTCTCCCTCTCTTGAAAAACAGCTTTTTATTCACATTCTAACTGCTTCTTATACTCTGTTATTACATCATACAGGTAAGTTGCTTATTCCATAAATAGTTCAGATGGTGTGTTCTCAATACAGCATGCATGGATTTGTTGTCACCCTGTGGTAGATGTGTGTTCTGTCTTTTTTTATGGTTCAAGAAAACTGCCTTTTTAGTCAGCGTAATTATTGGATTGTAGCTGTTTTGGGACATTATATTGATACTGAATAATGAGGATTCATGAAGAAGCTTGACTTTTTTTATAGAGTTTTGTATTTCAGGTTTGTACTCCTCTGTAGCATAAAGCCAGCTAAAAGTAAAATATTGAAACATAAATTCAGCTTGTTGCCAACTGTAATCTAATGTAGCACTTCTTTTATGTTGCTGCTTTCATATATTGGTAAGGATAAGTGCAACTATCAAATTGAGAGGTCATGTAGATGCTAATTACTGGCTTAGAAAATAGTAATATTTCAGCTTTAGTGTTGTAGTATATTGGCTAGACACTTGCATCAGAAGGGTCAAGTGGTGTCTGTCAATTACTAGAAAGTATTCTTAACTCTTAATGACCAGGGTTTAAGCAGATGATGACTTGTGCTGTCTTGCTTCCAGATCTTTATATTACGGTAAAGGACTACGTTCGCAGAGGGGGAGGGGAAAATAGTATACTTGCATCTGAGTAATACAGCTTTGTGTAAAATGTGCGACTTGGAAAACATTCTGGAGTTTTAGTTACTTGATTAGATGCATTGGGAAACCTGACTGAGTTTGTCATTGTCCCATTTGGCCTTTCTTTGAGAGAATTTGTTCCATGAAAGCTAGAAAATGGACTAACTATAGTGAGCGTCTGGTCCAACCCGTAAGTGAAGCTGAGATGTGTCTGCATAGATGGTTGGTTTAGGAGCTCAAGCATGTTACTGGATATCTCAGGTTTCTCTAGATTTGATACTTCAATTTGTAAAGTTTAAACAAGATAAATGCTTTGAAGTGGAAAAATCTGAGGATGTGACTACTGCTTCATATGAATTTCCAGAGTTTTCTTACTGTTTCAGCACAGATTATAGAGAAAAACATAATACGAGTTTTGATGCATGTAATTAGAGCATAATTTTGGAGTTCTTTTAAATTGAGGAAGTAGAGAAATAAAACTTAATCTCATAACTCTAATACCCTAAAAATGAGCTAAAAAATTAAGAAATAAGGTTGCAGGGTTTAGGTCTTGTATATGAGAGGAGTCTAAATATATCTTAACTAGGTAGGGAAACCTAGATATTACAGTGAAACACTATAAGTAGTTTCAGAAATGGATAAATTGGATTGAAAAAAATCTGTATTGATCTTCAGTAGATAGTCAAGTGACCAATTTTTGATTTAATTGTGGTGACAAATTTGTATCTGTGTTACATCTTCAGGAAAGAGGCAGATAAAGGACCCTCAGTAACAGGGGAAAAGAAGAATCATTGTCTGCCTTAGGAGAGGCTCTTTTATCTAATGCTTTCTTTTAAACACATATGACTGGGTTTTTTTTTTGTGGTATTTTTACCACTTTTGGATGTTCTAAAAGTGAATATTGAATAAATCAAACCCTTACACAGAGTTCTTTTCTGAACACAGTAGTATGTATAAAGCTTTTACTCTTCTTGAATGTTATGACAAGCTCTGTATACCAACTCTGTGAGGATGTTTACATGTAACTTAATATACTACATAATATCCTAGCAACTGGAAATGCCTCCTGTATGTGTTGAAAGTAAGTGTAGCTAGTTATACAGCTGGATTTATTTCTTATGTAGCCTGTGTGCTAGATTTTAACTGTTAGCAACATGTTTGATTTACAGGTTACAAATGTCAGTGATGGTAAACATTTTTTTTCTTTGCTTTTTCTTAGGTTGTACTTTCTAGAATGAGCTAGTATGGGAAAACCATTCATTTGTTGGTGGCCAAAAGACAGAATTCTACTTTAATTTTTGCAGTTCTTTAATGTTCCTGTTTTAATATTACTTATCAGAAATCTTCTATACACCTGTTAATAGACTAAGCACAATCAAAAGGTATTTAGAAGTATTGAAAATTTACTCAAAGTTGTCACCAGTAACTTTTCTCATTTTAATTTGTACTCTCTATATATTTGTCTTTTCATATTTAAAACTGTGCGAATTTAATATCCTTTCTATATTGTAATTAAAAAAATGTAAAATGCCCTCTTCATCTTATGTAGCTTGGCCTCCCTCCTTGCCTTGTCATTAATGCAAGAGAAGAGAAAACTAGTATCTGTTACACAATAATTTGATTTTCACCTCAGTGAGCCCTAAATTATAAGGATTTATACTAAAATGATGTTATCTGCATTTATACTGGAAGTGGTTTGGGGTTTTTTGCAAAATGTTGTGGTAGTCATCACTGTATAATTTTCTAGCTTGATAAAAAAGCATTGTCAATTTTTTCAGTCACAGATGAAGAGCTACCCTCTTGGCATTTCCCCCCCCCCCCCCCCCAGATTTCTGCATTTGTGTATCAATAAGAATAGAGAGTTTAGAGTATTTCTAAGATACAGGAAATTTCTGGGAGGCCTGTAATGTTCTTGTTTACTTGATCATTAACCCTCATCTCCTACCTCCAGTTGTTTTAAATATGTATGGCAGGTTAGTATAACCTAAAGTCAACAAACTGCTGTTCCACAGAAACATCTAAGTGGAGAAGCTCTTGACACTTTTTTAGGTAACTCTTTAGCATAAGGCCTCCCTTTTTCAAAGAAACAGTTTGGTGGTTTGTCCTCACTATTCTAAGGCTTCCTTAATTTTTAAGGTCTGATTTGCCAAAGCCCAGTTTGGGTTTCTTACCCCAACCCTGTTGCCATTTGACCATTTACCTCCTGCAAAAAAAAGACTTATTTCTACACAGTAATCAGAAAAAGGTTCAGTTGGGTTGTTGGGGTTTTTTTGGAAAACAACTTTCAAAATATATGGTTTAGATTCTGCTATTTGGAGAATTCGGCAGAATCTGTATAATCCCATACTGAGTTTGGACAAGATGGATTCAAAATGCAAGTCTCGGTAAGTTTGTGCAGAGTAACACGGAAATTCTCCAAATAAGATCCTTAAAGTAATTTACTTTCTATTTAATCCATTTTTTCACAAAACTTGAATCTCAGGAGAGATTTTAAAATGTAAGTTTAACTTACTTTGCAAAATATTAGAGGACAACAGCAGAAAGATTCTTCTTTGCTATTGTCTACCTCTGAAGCTAGAGCCATCTAAGCCCAACATTATTAGATCATAGATGTAAATATTCTGTCACTAGAAGTTTAAATTATGGATTTGGTGTGATTGCCTCTTGGACTGCCATTCTGGTTTTAGTGAACTAAATTAACAGAGCAATTTTCCAGGCAAAATAGGTGGAATATTGACTGTATCTTGTCCTACAGCCAAAGATGGTCTTCTAGATTCAGTATTATTTTTACAAACACCCTTTTGTCATTGGTGTCCTCATATGTTGAGGTTATATCTGAGACCATCTGAACCAGCTGTGTTGAGGCTCTAGATGCTTCATGATCTGTGCATCTAGTTTAACTCTTTGGAGGACCTTAAAGCAGAGGGACACTTGACAAAGAAATGCTTTTTTGAAAATATGTAAAACTTAAAGATCTTTAAAAGCTATGAAGTCTGAGAAATATGAAGTGTCCTGTATGGACAATGACAAACTTTCTCGTGCTTCCTCTTTCCCATACATCCTTTCTGTCTGTGGTGATGTGTGCCCTGTGAAAGAAATAGTACTGTGCCTGTTTTGTAGGAAGTCAGTTGGTTTTGTCATATGGGACAGTAAAGAGCTCTATGTCCATCCTGTAGTTGTGGTTATCGCACTGAAAGCCTCAGACGGCTTCAGAGGTGCGGTCATAATTGGATGCAGTTTTACCCCATTCTTTCTTAACTGTCAGACTTGCAAACAAGGCATACTATTATATCTACCAAATACTGTATAAAAACATATATGTTTAATGTATGTAATTATTTTATCATATAAAGAAGTTCAGCAATGGATAGCTGAAAACATTTCAACCTTGTGAATGCAACCAATAGGAAGTGTTCTGTGCTGCTCCTGTGTAGACTTTTTGCAGTACTAAAATATTTCTATTCTTTCTTACAGTCTTCAATACAGTGTTAATTTGCAGTCATAGTATCTTTGGGTCTCAGATAGAAGCAATTATAAAATATGTTGCAAGTAATGGTGTTGATAAGTTTCTCGTCACGGTTCTGCTTCCTAAAAAATATGTATGGCAGATTACAAAAAAAATAAATCCTCTTGTGACATACATAAGTATACTCTGCTTGACAGATAATTCCTTGAAATTATATATTTTTGTGCTAATACAACTTTGATTTTTTGTCCTGTGTGTATGTCTGTGCTCTGTAAAGTTAGGTGCAGTTGTAATGTTGCAGTGTCACGCTATTTCTCATAATTTGGTTGACAGTATTTGATTAAATTAAAAAAAAAAATATTCTAAAAATAATCTGTACAATTCCAGTGTTTCAATATGTCATGACCTTTTATAGAAGTGTTTGGCTTTCTTGCCATTCCTAACAAACCACTTTGGATAGGTGCTTGACCATACATTTGGTGGTGAACTAGCTCATTTGCATATAAGAATAGAAAATGTTAATCATCTAGGGGATGTATTTTTGAGGGACTGGATAGATGATTAAGATGTGATGATAAATCCTGGGGAGCTGGATATAGGAAAGTTGAGACATTTAGAGGTAATTGATAACCACTCAGTGGTCAAAGCTGGAATTCAGAAATATTCAAAAGTTTCCTTCTAATATTTTTAATTCCCATTTTTCTTCTATAAAATGTCCTGCTGAATCTTCTGAAGCACTGTTATTAACATATGCAGACTTGTTTTCATTATTTTGAGTGTATACCCTTATATTTACTATTCTGTCATTGTGGCATGTACACATACTATATTTTCAGGAAAAAAAAAAATCCAAAACATTCTCAAAATATATGTTAAATGTTAAGTTAAAACCACAAGCACTTAGACTTTAGGAAATGCAAATATTTTGATCATTTATCTGGTGTAAGAAATAACCAAAAAACCTATATTTTTTCTAAGCTGTAAGTAACTCAAAGGTCTTAGCAGCAATAGAGCACATAATGAATTTGATTTTATTGAAAAATGAGCATTATCAGCAGCAGAAAGAAGCGCTTAAAATGAATAGGAGAAGGAATTTACAATTGTTCCAGAGCTATCCTAAATGCTTGTCATTCTTTTTTCTTTCTCTATCTATAAATTTTTTTTATATATTTTTCATACATTGATTTATATTATGTCTTTTTCTTTAAAATTTATAGTCAGTTGATAGATGCTGTTAAATTAATCATCAAGTCTACATCATCTCTCACTTGATCTTTACATCTAACGTTGGGAGTTGCTCAAATCCAATGATTTGGATTTGTTAAAAGTTTTTTTAAAAAAAGGCGGAGTATAGATTTGGAAATAATTCTGAGAACTACATTTTAAAGCATGATATGAACAATTATGAAAGGATATTTAGAAGGTTTGTACTCAGACAACACTAGCAGTAGAGCTCACAAGGAGTATAGCCTAGATAATGGAAATGTTTATCTTAGAACAATGTGATATATATCACAATACATGTGATTTCCAAGTAAATGAAAATTTCTGTATAAAAACGCAGGTTTGAATGGCAGAGGAAGGAATATGAAGAGATAACACTTTCTGTAATCTCTAGAATTAAAAAATTGTGTTGCCTACTATAGAATGAAGCTGTGCTGCATCATGAGAAATGCTTCTATTTTTTTGGCAAAGTCATGGAAGAATTTAATTGTTAGGTCTGGATCACTATCAGAATGAGTTGCATAAGCTTTCTTTTTAAAGTAAAGTTCCTTTATTCCTTGGCCATTTTGAGTTACCTTTTTTCATTCTCTTATACCAGGTAAAGATGTATGAGAGGTCCATCTCACTTCAGTTTTAGTTTTTAAAAAACCCTGAATTCACACAGATAAGGAGAAGACAGTATTTTGACTTTCAGTGTAATACATGGTAAATTAAAGACAACGTGTTAGGTTAAATAATGCGCTTTGGTTTGTATTTGTTTTGTTTATGTAATATTTTTCATATTTACTTCACCAATTTGTTGCTTACCCTCTTCCTATTTTAGTCAGTTTAAATTCTATGTACTCATAAGTGAATATACTACACTATTTTTTCGACCTTCCCCCAGCTAATTTAAGATGGAGATACAAAGTTGAGAAATAAAGGTGTTAAGTTTCTATGGGTAAGTTCAAATCTATTTCAGTTGCCTTCTCCAGGTAGGGTCTTTCATTTATGTGTCTCTTGCATAAGAGTCTCACTAGTTCATAGCCTTACTTATAAACAGAAATATTTTCTTGTGCTAACAAAATCAAATTCAATCAGGTGGAGATACGGAGTTTGGCAACTTAGGTAGTGAGAATTGCTTATTAACCTTACTTGCGTTATTTTGTTGTATTTAAATACCTGTTAGGAAGCTTGACATACAGCCCTATTTATAGTGTCACAGAATCACAGAGTAATTGAGGCTGGAAGGGACCTCTGGAGGTCATCTTGTCCAACCACCCTGCTCAGGCAGGGCCACCTAGAGCCATTTGCCCAGGACCATAATACTCATGTCACAGAATGAGGAAGGAACTGGAGCTCTTTGACAGTAGCTGGAAATAGTTTGGGAGGATAATTCATGCAGGTTGTAGCCAGTTTTCTATCAATGCCTAAAAATAAAGGCTGTGGGTTGAGTAAGTTCTGACAATCAACAATTAGTCTCCATGTTGTGAGGTTCACTATCTTTGATTGAAAACTCACTCAGTGCTCAGTTGAAATGTTGGTAGTGTTTGGTTTTTGGTGGGGTTTTTTTTGGTTCCCCCCCCCCCAAAGAAATTATAATTTCAGACGAGTGTTTTTAGGGTTACTTGTACTTAAATGCCACTCAAGCCATTAAACTGTGCCATGACTATTTTATAGGGTAGAACCCTAGCTCTTTTGATGTGATAGTTATTACTGTAGTGGGGGTGAAGATTTCACCCGATTTGATTCTTGTGGAAGTAGAAAAATCAGACTCAATTGCTTTATGTACACAGTAGAATGAAATTGGTAGATGATCCCTTTCTTGAATCTCTTGGTTTTATGGTTAGTCCTTTTTTTGTTTTCTTTCTGTTACGTTGAGGACCTAGACATGTGAAGTTGCACTCTTTTTCCTTCCAAAGTTGAAAGACTTTCACAAATTTAAGAAGCTCTTATATGCAATGTAACATTTGATTCTGCTAAAACATCTGTTTGCAGTTGGTAAACAAGAGGTTGCACAGTGTATTGTGAATTAGGTTTGCAACCTCTAATTAACGTTTCTGTTATCTACCTGTTGGCATTCCCATGACAGATACTGAAAACGGAAGTGCAGAAAGAATATGCAAGCTCTGGAACTCATTTTGCTTATTGAGAAATTCATGTCATTGCAGTATCTGTGTTAGTGCACCATGATGGGAGAGGTTTGGATTAGCACATTTTTCTTGTTTGGTAGACAGAATTGAAGTGTGGTGCAGTTTCTTGCGATAGTAAAACTTAATTTAAAACTAAATTTGAATCTTAAGTTAATTATACATGACTATTTTAGTGTTGGTAGAGAAATTGAGTTAGTTTAAATACTAAGTTCGCAATCAATATTTAATTTTCATTTTGCTTGGTATATATACCTGCTTTGCACTATTGATCCATGACAACATTGTGGGTTTTAAATTGGTATTGTAGTTGAGTATCTTAACAGGATATACATTATGTATGTGTTTTTTTGATCAGTAAGGTATGTGTACAACTTTCGATTAACTTTTTTCCTGTAATCTTTTTGCTTTTAATAGGCACTGTGTTATGTTGCATCTACTATGTTCTATAGCAACATATTTATCTATTTTTACAGATTTTAAATACTACTTTAAAAATCTGTTCAAGCTTAGGTAAATTATTTTTAGGTCACAACAAAATTTGGCCAGTTTTGAGTAAATGGAATACTGATGGACTTAGGAAACTGCTGTTAAGTAACAAATTTATCAAATCTATGTGCTTCTGTGTACAGAAGCACTTCTATTGCTTTGACAGTAGCCGAACAGGTACAGAATGATAAGTATTCTGACTTTGCTCTTTAGAATTATTCATTTGTATTTTTATTTTATATTTTTATTGTAGAGCCCTCTTTTCCAAGCCAAAGTTTTTTAGCAAAATCTTTGATTTGTATAATGCTGATACAGTTTCAGCTATGATTCTGGTTGTAAGAGGGCTTGTCCAGCAGGACTTCTAGTGGTGTCATCTCCAGATTACACTGACAGTTTTCTGTGGATGTTCTGAAGTCCTGGTTTAGTTAACATATCTAGATAGTAATAGTGAGATGCCAGTGCTTTGTATTTTTATTTAGCTTGTATTTGCTGCCATCAAAGGAATTACACTACTGATTTCATTGTGAGGAGAGAGTTTTTGAGCCTTCTGGAGGCTCTTAACCTTAGGTTCAATTATATATTGCTAGTATATATTAACACTTAAGATGTAATTTTGTTAGATAAAAATGGAATAAAACAGGTGTATAGAGTCTTCACTTAATTTTTAAATTTAAATTCGATTCAGTTTTTCCTAACATTTCTTCTCTATTTATGTAATAATGTCCAAAGGTGAGGTCCTAACATGTTTATCATTATGCAAGGCATTTTTTACCCTTAATTTATAAATATGTATTTAGGGCATGAAACCTTGAAAAGGAAAGATCACGCCTACTGACAAGTCTGTCTTACTCCATATTTTAAAGCACCATTACGGTCATCACCAAAATCTTCTTCATAAATAGTACTAGAGTGCTAAGGACCCAATGATCCAGTGGACACTGGTATTTTATATTTTTCAGGAGCACAGTGGAGCTGAACTGATCCTGCCAACTTCCTCTACGTTTTCTGGGACCATGAAAGAACTGGCAACCTTACCTTTTAACACTGACATATTTTTAGCTCATATATGTACACTATTCATTCATCAGATTCTACAATCAGAGAATAATTTGTAATAATTTGTAAGACACTTTTAAGAAGGAGCTAAAATGACTAGAATTTCAGGCACTGAGAATTATTTGCTATTGTGCTTGCATTAGTTTCACAAATATTTTTAAAATTTGAATACTAGCAGGGGAGCATAAAGATTCAAGATCAAAAAATCAGTTATCTAACGCATCCCCCTTTCAAAAGAACTGTTCACTTAAGGAAATTAATGTATATTTCTGTACAAATAATGGCCTGAAATTGTAAATAAATATTGAATTTATTTTATATTTTATGTATTTGGTGTTAATTTTATTTAAATACCACAGATAAGTGCCATTTTAAATATCTTAACAATTGTAACTGTGATTCAGCTCACCTTGTTTTGTAAGGTGCATGCAATTAAATTTTTCACACTTTTTACCTGACATTTTTGTTTTCATTAAGATTAACTCTGATTTTGCACAACTGCATTTATAACCCATTCTTGTTTGACTAATGAGAACCTTTCATGTGCTTTCAGTAGGAGCTACATTCTTAACGCTTATGGCACTGCATTATTATTCTCTTGCACTGAGTATGGATTGCAACATCAATAAAGCCATGGCTACTTTAATGTTGGTGGTTTGGGGTTTTACCAGGCAATGCTGGTCATTTTGTTGCAATTAAGTTAAAAAGATTTTTTTAAAAAACAAAAAAACCCTACATAACCTAATTTATGTTGGGTTTTTGAGATAATATCATCTGCTTGTGTGAATAAATAGGAGTAAGAAGAACAGTCTGTCCCCCACCTCCCCCCTGTGTTCAAAATCTTGACCTAATGAAAGCAGACAGTGAGATATAATTTGAGAGCCTGATTTTATGGAAGTGATATAGTATAGAAGATCTTCATGGTACTTTATTGATGATTTCAAGAAATAAGTTTAAAGTCAGAAGAAATCCATTGTATGTGAAAACTCACTTGAATGATATCTTGGACCTATTGGTCTTTGTTTCTAACTTTGATTTTGGACCATGTGTAGAGTCCTTAGACTCATCAGTTCAGGTCCCACATTAAATGTTTTCTGTATAAGTAGCATGGAAAAAATTCTTATATGAAGTCAGTGAGAAATGATCAAGCATTTGCTGATGTGTTTGGTTTGATTTCACAGAGGACATTATTGTATACTTGTGTGTAGTTTTAAGTGATAGCATGCTGTGTTTAGAATTTTGCACTTTCAAGAATTATTGATAATATACCTTTTCCTTTACACTTATGCAACTTGCAGAATTTTTTTCCGGTAAGCAACCCTGCATACAGTCTCCCTCTTAGATGCAGATGCATGTGCTCTCTGTCTTGCATTCTTTCATACACACGTGGATGCATGTACAGGATGGGATACAGTTTTGGTTTAGAGTTAGATTTATTGTATTGAGCAGATATGTCTATACCTTTCATTTGATACAGAAATCTTTACTGTTGTAATGACTCATTTTATGAACTTATGTTCATTTTTTCTCAAATAGTTAAATAAGTTTTCAAAATTAAAAACAGTAACATGCATTCCTGTATTTAGCAATGATAAACTCCAATGTAAAAGTAAAATCTTAGTTTTACGTTTTTATTTTCCTCTTTTTAAATGATACACATACAAAGGTCATGAGTCTTTAAACTCAGATTGTATTTTTTATACTTTTGCTTTATGTTCTTATTTAAAATATGCATAGTTAGTATGTACTTATATACAAAAGCATGAGTTAGTGTGTTTTCTTCGTGTGTAATTTTGACCCCCCATTAGCTGAATTGTAATACTCCATAGATACATTTTCTAAAAGTAGACTTCGGTAATTATAAAAACCAGTATGTTATTGGTTAATGCTTTCAGGATAATAGATAATTTTACTTGGCTATGAGGACTCAGTTTTTGCATCAGTTTCCATTACGAAAATTAGCTTACAAAAACAAGATGATGAGGGACAAATCATACAATAAAAAGTAACATTTTAGTTTCAAAGCAGGTATCAAAACTAGAGTCTGAACAGTGTAAGTTCTGCAGAATGGACTGTATCCGATTCAGTTCAGCAATGAAATGATGGTGAAGCCCTCTTACTGTATGCATAGTCTGATAACTTCAAAAATTAGGTTAAAAGTTTTAATCCTCAGGGGTAGATGCTCTATGCTTATTTATGAAGTGAAGGCACTATATGAAGGCACGGTGATTTGAAGAAGCTTTCTATTGAGAGTCCTACTGGAGACTTTCAGAAGCTGTTACACTGCTTCAAATAAGAAAACCATCTGTTTCCTTTACAGGCAGAGAATTAAATATGGAAGTCTTTCTGGCAATATTAATATTGTATTCTTAATATGTTGTTGATTACATGCAGTAGCTGATACTGTTTTAATTAGATGACTGATGGAAAATGTAGAAAGTCACAGCATAAAGAGTGTGATGAAAACTTTCTATAGCCAAGGTCACACAGTGACAGTAGAACTACTTACAGAGGATGGAGAACACCTATAGAAGACCTGTATAATATAATTTCAGAATATCTCTGAAGGAAGAGAAAGATACAGTACTGATGATTTTGTAGAGTAGCCCTCTTTTCTGTTCCTCCCACACACACTGCCACTTGTCTGTCTGTCCTGAACCAATTTATATTTTCTGTGTAGATTCCTCAATGTTGCTTAAGAACTTGTCAAATTCTAGCAGCAAACATGAGATTGAAATATTTGAAGTCCCTACTTCACCTGGAGAGTTGCTAAGCAAGACTTGAAGTTTTGAAATTGAACTGAAGTTTATCAGAGGTCAAAAAAAAGGCAGTAATTTGTAATTACTGTTTCAGAAACTCATTTGAGGAAATTTTAAATAAACTCTGTGTTGATATTAAGGCTGCCTGAGCGTCATAAAAGAAAAATTGCCAGAGGGCCTCTGTTTTGGAAGACGAGCCAGTACCTTGATTCATTACTTCTATGATATTGTATGGCTCAGTTTTTGCTAGGAGCCCCCACTTTCACTTTAAAATCGTCACTGTATGATCACTATGGTATGTGTTTTCTATTGGTTCTATAGTATGATATGAAGAAGCCTTTTGCCTGTAACTATTGATAGTTTGACAATTACATATATTTCTTTTTATGATGGTTGTTAAAAACGATGGTCATTTGGTAAGCAACAAGAGAAGATCAGTGCATCTATGGTGAAAGATTCTGCAGAGATAAACACATACAGAAAATTCAAAGTTTAACTTCTGATCCCAGTGAAGCATAATTTTTACATTTCTGTAAGTATAATTGAGAAAAACTTACAGCACCAAAATGTTCCATATATGATTTCTGAGTAATGGATCCAATTTTCATTAATTATACTTGAGTTTTAAATTAAATTATTTTGATAATTTTTCCATATGTTTCACTGGAAACACTGAATAGATTTATAGTAATTTGGTACTCTGGAGTGGTGACAGAGGTCTGAAAGTGTCCTACCTTCTCTGGCTATGACTCATCCTGCTTTGATCAATTATATCTTTGGTATGTTGAAGTTATACTTCACTTTGCCTTGGCCAGTAATAATTACTGAGAATTTATTTAGACTTGATAGCAGTACACTGATGGGTCTCTGTTTGGAAGCTCTGCTATTAACTAGTGCAGTAAAGCCATGTTAAAATGTATTTTAATACTAAAGGCCTAAGTAATAAACACATTATTTCTCATTTTGTGGGAAGTTACCTGGTAACTTGAATGTTAGCATTTTTATCTAGGTAGATCATTCTGTCTTACCTTTCCATCTTTGGCCTTTTAGGGAAAATACTTTTTACGTGCTTGAATCATCACATATTTTGAGCTAAATTACCTCAGTGTCTGCTCTGGTATTTATAGAAATGAAGATGTGGGTCGGAACAACCTTGTCTTAATCACAGCAATATAACATGGAAGTGGTAGTCAGATAAATGAAACGGATAGGATTTTTGAGACTTAATTTTAAAAATTTATCTAGGTTTATCTAGGATAAACCATTGGACTTGCACTTGATCCATTCCCTTTGAATTCTCATGTACCTAAATAGAATACTTTTACTTTCTACTCAGGAGTTGTTACTGTTGTCTTGGATCTTGCTGCAGTCATCTAATCCTACATAAAAACAAGACTGGAATTACCACTTGAGGCTATTCATTAAATAGCCTAAATAACTTCTGCTTCAGAAGTTATTAGAGAAGAAATATAGGATCATCGTTATAAAATGAACCATCTTAACTTTTTAAACACTAAAATTTTGTGACTTTTAACGTTTGCTTTTTCTTTGTTGCTGTCTTAAGTGGTGACAAACATTATAGCCCTGTTGAGTTATTGTGTGCCTTCTGCTTAACTCCAGGAAGGAAAAAAACCCAAAACTAAGCTTTCCTGCACTTCTTTCCATCCAAATATAACTATATAAAAATGGTCATTGTGTGTCAGGTCTGTTTTATTTTAGTTTTGAGTCTGTGATGTGTAGCTAGAAAGAGTGAATTATGTGTGGTTTTTTTTTTTAAGGAGGCTCCATGTTGTCTGCCCCACTTAGTCAGCTGCTTGACACTTGTGGGGAAGAAAATATTGCTAAAGAGATAGGTAGCTTAAAACTGTTTCAAAGGGCTTGGATGCTAGGCCAGTGACCTTGAATTTGACTATATGGTGTAAAGCTGGGGTAGACACTTGTGTCATCAGGGTAACATGCATATAGTTACTTGCATTTGTGAAAAGATAGACTTGTGCATTTCATAATAAATAATCTATTGGCTACCTAGATTTAGTAAATTGCAGTAACATGTATGATGGTTTTGATTGTGTGAAGTGCTATGGATTAGTGCATGGCGTGACCTTAGAGGTGAAAGCCAGGGGTCTTGAGAATTTTATACTTGCTCTTACTTTTCCTGAGTGTAGATGTTCTTGTCCTAACTAGGGCGTCCATGGATGTGTCACTTGCACCAGAAGTTTACATTTAGTTTGTTAAAACTGGTAACTCTTTTTATAACAGAGAATGGGTTTCCTCCAATTAAGTTTCATTATCTTGAGATAATGATTCGATTTTGTTCTTTTGGAAGAACTACTGTGTTTATATTTCACAACGTTAGGTGTGTGGGAACACTGAATGGCCAGGTAATACAATATTTAGCCAAATTTTCACAGCACAGTTAGTTTCTGAGTGTCTTTAGAACAATCTGAATAAGAATTATTTCCAACCTCATTTCATATGAATATTGTTTTTCCTATTGAACTATCAGTAGGCTTGATAAAAGCTCATTTGCAGTATATATATGTTCATATTTCTAAGTGTTTATATGTTGCATATTACATACCTCATTGAGGAAAGATTTCAGGCATGATTTCAAGTTGCGTAAAACAGAACTTATCAAAACCAGTATTTTGTTTAATATAATGTTTCTCCAGCATTTGAATAAAGATGTCTTGAAGCATCTCTGACTTCTATGCATCAGAAGTATGTCAACAAATACAGTATCTGTGCCTTCAAAATCTTGTACAGTTAAGATCTAATATTATTCTTGCCTCATAAATTAGTTCAATGTTGAATAAATCTGTTTTACAGCTGTATTTTTCTGAGATTTTTAAAATTTTTGCTTTCAAAATTAAACAAATGAAAAGACTCATTCAAAATGCTCTGTTTTTATTTCCTGAATTAACTGGTATTGACAAGGTTGTCTTTCAGAGGGTTTGTAATGCAGTGTTTAATTATCAACTCTACTTTCCTTTAATAGCCTCTGTAACAAGATCATAATTATCTTGCATATAATTATTGGCTGATACGCTTAGCACCCCATCTATGATTCATTCTTTGCAATTACTTACATTTTGTAGCCTTGAGACATACAGAACTCCATGGTTTTCTTGACAATTAAGTATTGTTAATGGTTATAGGTATTCTAGTTTTTCCCATTCTACTTTGACAATGTCCTTGAATCTACTTAGAAGTGACATCTTCTAGACTGTGTGAGCATCCAGCCTCAAATAACCAAGTGGTTATTTGGTACTAGAGCTTTCTCTGGCTGTCCAAATTAATAACAAGCAGTTGGATGTTGTACATGGGTACCAAACTGTGGTAGCTGGAAAGTTATCGAAATGCCAGATAAACCAATTAAGAGGATATGACTTATTTTCAGTTTAGAGAAAGTATTTTAGATAACATTTAAAAATATCTAATAATGAAGTCTTCAGAGCATTAGCAGTGTGAATGAACTATTTCAGCTTGAACTGCAAGATGATCAGCTCTTACCTACTAATGATAGTCCAAATTCACAATGTAATAGAATATTGAAGTTGTTTCTAGTGAGCAGAGTTTGACAGTTTCTTCTTAGTTCTTGTGGCTAATAGAAAATAATAGAAGAGCAAGAACTCTCCAAACCTTCTGTTGTATTGTGATATATATGCAGAAGAGTTGTAAATAAAAATACACAATGCCAAAGGTATCCTGTGTTAAGTATTATGCAACCATTAAATGCTGAAACCACCACAGTTTAAGTTTTGGTTAAACAGCAGCATGATTTTCATTTTAGATTATCAGTGTTTATATGCTTTTAGTTCTACTATCTTCATGTTGATTGTAGTAATTTACCATATTTGACTTTTCCTTGTGCACTGGGATCATTTTAAAGTGTTTTGGAAATACTTTTTTATATGATCTTTGCTTATTTTAATATGTTGGAAACAATCCAGTGGTCACTTGCAATGGGATAAGGTATATTGAGAAATACACTATCTTACTATTTAATGAAAGTCAGTGTGTTTTTATATTAATTTTATCTATTACCTTTTTCAGGTATAACAAATCAATATGAATTACCAATATATCAAAACAAAAATATTGCAATAACAAATCAAAATAGAATTTTATATCAAATCTTTTTAGATGAACTAAAATGATGGCTTCTTATGGGTTTAGAAATGTACAAGCATAAGTAATAAATGTATTTTGCATGCTTTCTGGTGGTAGTATGCTTTCTTACTAATGAAATTGCTGAAGTGTAATAAAACACATTTCTACCATTTTCCAGGCATATTATCATTATCTCCTGTATTGAAATTTATTGTTTATACTAGTGCAAAGCCTGAGATAGTTGAAGTTGTCTAAGCACCAATCTACTTTTGATAAAGTCCATACATTCAGCTTTTGTTAAAATAATTTTTAAAAAATTCATTAAACTTCTCTAGCATTAAGGAAAGCTGACTGTCAGTCACCAGTAATTGAAATTGTATAATTTTCAGGTACCTGAGTGGAAAATGCCTTTGAATCTTTAAACAAGTGTCGTGGTCTAACAGTCTTCCCCTAATCTCCTCACCTTAACAGCACCCTCCAATTAAAAACTAACTAAATAAAAGGCTCTTGCCAACACCCCCCAAACAGGGTGGCTTCCTAGCCTTATTGTCATGTGAGTTGTAGACAGTTTCTGATCTGTTTAGTAGTATGTAAGTAGCCACTGGCTGTAACTAGGAAAAAAAACCAAACCAAACCACACAACAAACTGTTTCTGCCTTCTCATGTTAAAAGCAGCGTTTTTATATGGCTGCAATGTGTTTTGTGCTTCTTAAAGCTTGCTCATTTCCCTGTAGTTTGTGTAGTGATATGCTGCTAAGTTTACTGGAATTCTAGTTCTGATTTGTGACCTTATAGATCTTTTTTCATTTTAATCTTAGTTTTGAATTTCATAGGGATGCAGTACTTAACTTTGGATATACTATATACTTTGCCAAGGAGTCACTATTTTACAGAGAGACATTTAGCCACTTTTTTTTTTTTTTTAAATTGTTGGAGCAGCAGAGGAGGACAATGTCATCAAGTCCTGACCTAGATGAGGCTCTCCTTATGGGGCTTTAAGGTCCTTACTGTTGCCACCCTGACAGTCTGCATCTCAACTTGGATTTGGGACTGGGCAGGATCTCTATTTACTTTATGGTTGCATCTGCCTCAGTCACATTCTGGTTTATTCTCTGACTCTATTATGCATTGTGCATGCTTGTGTGCACTTTCTCTCTATTGAAATATGTCAGGGAGTACAATCTTGTTCTGTCCCAAAGACAGAGATGGAAGCTTTGTGGTCTAACAATGAACAGAGGTAATAAATATTATAAAGTTCAGTCTTGTATAAGCATATGATATGTACTTTATGGATGCACATTAGTTTGTGATTTTGTTATTGGAATAGCTTTTAAACTGAAATACAAGCCCTTCTTACTGTGAAAAGCAACTGTTGTATGATTGGCATGTTGTAGTAGAACAAATAAGCAACTTTTGTTTTAGTTTTAGTCTTCAACTGAATGTCTTGTTTGCCAGTATTTAGAATGTGTTATTGTGGAGGAGAATAAGAGTGTCAGTGTTTGCTTTCCCCCAGATCTTCAATATATGATGTAGTGATAAAAGGCTTAAAAATATATAATCGCTAGTATTTCTAATTCCATACAGAAGACTACAGTGGAGTGTGATACCAAAGGGGAAATTGTTATTAATGTATCTTTCAAAGCATATTTTTGCAACACTATTATAAATCTAGTTCTGCAACATGCAGTGTCTTAGTGAGGATGTCTTGTCATATTAGAGTGGTAAAATAAAACTGCCTTTTAAATAAGTTATTGTCAAGTCATAGGATTTGTTTTCTAGGGCAGATTACCAATGAACATGCTGGTTGTGTGTCATCTTCTGGAAGAATGGAGTAGTAGTTTTTCATGTAACTTCACTTTTTGATTTCAAAACACTGAGCAGGTGTTTGAAGACTCGCTTCTACTGTACAAGTTTTTGCTTTTAACTGTTTAGGCACTGTAATTTTGTAATTAAACAATTGTCTAACTTAGTTTAGTTTAAAAGGTTTACTGAAATGGCTTTCCAAAAGCATATGAAATTGCACATATGTGTGTGTTAATATATATATATTAAAAAAGTAGGAGTTCCTTTGCAAGTTAAATGCTTTTGAATAATTTCCCACTTGCATCTACATAATTTTGGATGACTTTATTCACTAAGTGAAACATTTTCTATAGTTACGTTTTAGTTATGAAGAACTTAAGTGCTGCAAATAACTCCACAATAATTTTTCTCCCTTTTTCTGTTTTCATATGTATAAGAGCAGACAGACTAAATAATTTGTAATGTATGTGGACCTTGTCTTCTGTAAATCATTTTCTTCTGTTTCAGTTTTAGTAGTTGAGAAACAGGAAATACTGCACAACTGCTGTTCTTTATTACTGAAGTAGAAAGCAAACATGGGAAGAAAATCAACATGATTAAAAAATGTTTCAAATACACTTGTGTCTTTTATACTGAACTGTACTTTCTTTAAAAGAAATCAAGTGAATGCACTTGAACTGCCACTACTGCATGACACTGAATATTGGCATTCTATTCTTTACTAAATTTCAGTTCAGCAATCTCTCAGTGGGGAATTCTTTGGATGTGAAGTCATTAATGCGATATTTATGTTAAGGAACTCAGCTGAAATGGGAATTCAGTAATACCAATGTATAGGTTGCCAGTTCTGTTTTGATAGGTTAATTAACTGAAGTTTGTGAGTTTGAGTATGCTTATTGATCATAGTTCTAAAAAATAGCAGTTGCACACAACATCCTGCTACTTTCTTCCTTTTGAGCTCTTGACCTGATTCCTCCTCCTGGTCATGACCAATGTATGTTCTTAAAGAATGAACAATATATGTTCATGTCCCCTGTCTTATCTTACTTTTTTCCAGGTGTACCAGAATCTTAGTGTGAATTTTAGAATTTTTTTAAAAAAAAAGATGGTTAAATTGAAATCCTCATTGTAGATATTGACTCTTAATAGAGGTAGAACTTCTTTAAGTGTGCTACTGTGAAGGTGACCTCAAGTTAAGCAAGGATTTTGTTGTTTGTTTTGTTCAAAATCTTTTTTTAGTGTTAAAAAACCCTCGCCCCCTCATTGCACCTAAATGTTTCTACTCCAGTATATGACAACTCCGGAGTCTTCCTTAAAATTAACATTTTAGGAGTGAAATAATAAAGAAGACTGTAGACTGTATATCTTTCATACTCTTTAAATTTCTCTTCATTTTAGGTAAATATTGCCAAAGAGATGAGCAGTCATCTGTTTTCAAATACCTGATGGCAATTACAAAATAACAATATGTTCCCTTCTGCGAAACCATGTGTAGTATGGGAAAATTAAATCAAATCCCTGCTTTAAATATTTTTAAATTTCACATGTGCTGTGCTATATTACAAAATATTATTTCATACTGTGAAAGTATATGGAAAAGTATAGGATACATAACCAATAAAGCACACCCAAACATTTGTATATCAATGGGAATTATGGGACTATACTGAAATTGTCAGAGACTATAATAATTGTGATTATATGTGTGTATGTATTTTTTTCTATGTACTCTTTTAAGATATAAGGAATAGATTCTTTTAACATTTTAATGGAAATTGTCTTCCAATAAAAATAAGACCTTCAGTCTCTTGCAAAATGATAGCGTGGATATATAACCTTGCAACCCTTAGAAGGAAATTCTGTTTGTGGCTATGTGTAGAAGAGAGAAACTTAAGGGAAAAAAGTTGAAAATAGTTGTATTACTGCAATAGAATATATAAATTGGTTCTTCTTTATGGCATTCTATCTTGTAGTAACAGATGTAATTTCTCTACAGAAATATTTTTTCTGTTATCTGTTCGATCATGTTAATTGTATTGGGAATAAATACATGAGTACCCAAATGTTTTAATTCCTCTCTGACAAATGGAGTAGTTGTAGTACAGTGGTATTTGCATTTGTTTAAATGCATATTTGCTTCACTGAAAGAATTGCGTTACTCAGTACCTTGACCTCAAATTTATATCCATTTTAATATTGAGGAAAAAATTGTGAGAAAAATGTTGCAACCCAAGCAATTTACTGTTATCTTTCCTGAACCTTTTGTCATCGAATTTCCCCAAAACAACTGAATTAAATGGGATCTGAAACAAGTTTAAATATAATATTTTGATCTTTTCTTAAAAGTAAATTTATTATTATCATAATGAGTAACCATTTTTAACATAGTACATCAGTTTCATGCATTTAGTAAAATATTTGGCAGTCAGTGTTCCATTACAAACTATAATCATGCTGCTAAATAAACACTTAGATGAGGGAGTTTTTATACTTCATATGTGAAGTTCAAATTATGGTATTTGCAGAATTAGGGAGACAGTCCTGCAGTGTTAAAACACAAAACCAGGCAAGGTAACTAGACATCCATCTCCATCAACTCCATAAAGTAGTTTTAAATGAAAGGTAAATCTGCATTAAATATATTAGGAAGATTTAAAAAATTTTTTTGGCGAGAAAGTCTAGATAGAAACATTTCTTCATTAAGCTTGAGTATTATCTATATTCAGTGGGTTTACAGAACACCTAGTGTAAAGGGTGAAGCAAATTATCTCAGATCATAGGAATTATGAATATAGAGAAGGTACTGGTAGTAATACTGAGGTGTTACTACTTTTCCTACTGAGAGAAAATATTTTTCTTCCCACAAAAAATAAGGAAAATAAACTTTTTCAGCTGATTTACTGAACTTGTAGAATGAATAAATACATATATAACATATACACTCACACCTAACCTAAATTACTGTGTATGTGCCATCATATCTGAAAAGAAAATTTATTTTCAACTTCTGAGAAGGCTTTTGTCTTTACTGTCAAAAAAAGAACTCTCCAAAAGCAGATGTTGGAAGTGAAGAAATCCTCAGCCTGTAGAACTTGATCTGTTCCTTTAACTGCACCAATCTACGTGGTTTCACTTTACCTTCATGCTTTGCTAAAAAATAAGTAAAGCCACATCATTTTATCTGTTTTCTTGATAGTTTAATTATTATTTCTGAATATTTATTTTACCTTGTCTCATGACTAGCTCAATTTCTATTGCAGTTACAGCAATAGCATTTTCTAATGGATTTAATTCTTGGACAGTTGCCATCTCTTGCAAAGTTTTGAAATTTGCACAAGCATCTGATAAAGCTACTGATTGCATATTTGAAATGAAGATTTACAGAACCAGAAAATATACACATATATGTACAAAAGTTTGTGACTCACTTTTTCAAAAGATCTTTTTTCTGCTTTTTAATTCTTGTACTGTTTTCATGAAGACTATTTGGATTTGTTAGACTCTAAAATACAGCCTGTGCTTTTATTCATAAGTCTAGTTGAACATAATTAATACTGAGAAGAAAATTCTTGATGTTAGTGTTCTATAGCTCCTAAATTGTTCCCCTTAAAGACTTAATTGTTGATGTAGTAACCATTAGTATATAGTGCTTTTCTTCATTAACCAAAGAACTTAACTTCAAAACAAGAAAATCTCAGTAATTTACTTTCCTGCAAAATTGTATTAGAGTTATTTTTAACAACCACTTTATTTTTTGTCCCTATGAATTACAAAAACAAACTAAAATCAAAAATCCTACTATGAAATCAAAGGTTCCCAAGCACATAGTTAAAGCCCTATCAGTATAAGTGTTCTGTAGGACAAGTGTAGTGTTTAATTGTTGCATAAGATTCAAGACTGCAGATACAAATCTAAAAATTGTTGTAATTGCTATTTCTCACTTTTGTTAGGGATATTTTGTAGTGCTTTTGCTTTTAAAGCATCATCTTTCATTGTGGAATCTTAATTTTACCTTTAAGTCTTCCTAGGGCAGCTCTGTTTAAACTTCTGTTTTAATTTCTCATTTCCTTTAACATATTAATCCTCTACATCACTTTTGTAGTGGATGAACAGTTAGTAAGATGAACAAATCAAAGGCCTTTGGTGGTGTTCATCTAGTTCCAGAGTGCTTTGGAAGTTAACAAGTCTCCGTTTCTCTTTAGCAAGAATATTGTAGGTATACTGGTTGAAAACAAAGGCGACTTTTCTTTTATTTTCCAGAGAACTGAATACAGCATTAGAATTTTTCTGTTATTCACTAGTTTTCAAAATGAGCTGCAAAGCATATTAGTTCATGCATTCCTAAAAACCTTAGCTCTTTTAGACTTGAGAGAACTAGTTCAAATTAGATATGTTTGTTAGAGAAGAGACAGCATATGAAGTCTTGTAGTCATTACATAGGCAACAAAAGCAGATACTTCAGTTTCAGAAATCTGCAGAGCAGTGACATGGCGTTCCATTCAATTTTTTACCAGATATCACAGACTGGAAATGTGAGCTTTGGCTGATACTGCTGGGAAGGAGAGTGCGGCAGGCAGCTGTAATTCCCATCCTGTAAAGGTACTGATACTTAAAGTCTCTGTAGTCCAAATTGGTACACAAAAATACAAAAATGTTGAATTTGGACCTTAGATCTTATTTCAAAGTTCATTTTCTGCCAACCATTCTGTGGATACGTTTACAATTTTTTGCTTTTTAGATATGAGTAAGGAGAAGATACTTTGGAGTTGCTTGCAGGTTGCTTCCTGAAATACTGTTTTATAACAAGCAGATAACACTGTGTGGAATGCAGTTCCAGTGTTTTCCTAGGGTTTGATTTGAACAACAGATTTCTGAAGTCAATGATACCCAACTGATTTAAATTAGGCCAAAATTTTATTCCATGTACTTGTAAGTTTGGTTGCTCCAAAATCAAGTTAACTCTCCTCATTGATTTTTCTGCCTCAGAAAATGTAGCTCAATTTTGAGTCTTAACTTATTCTTAAAGAAAAAGATTTTCTAGTTTTAGAGTGATTCTTAACAGTGTGATGTTGCTGAAGGGTATTTCAGTGCAGGGCAAGCTGCAGACAGTTGTTCCAGTACATTCATTGACCATTTCTTGATAGCATCAGGTTTGTCTGCAGTACTATAACAATTACAATTATGGTCCCTACAGGAAAGATTCATAGCAAAAAGTAAATTTATTTGTGGAATAATATTTTTTTTTGTGGTATTCTCTTAAGGAATCATAAAGCCTAGAGAGTAACTGAACATTAACATGACTCCATCTACTGTAAAACCCATTCCGTTTTATATATTTTCAGGGAGTATGGAGTGGCACAGGAAGGAAATGGCATATCGCTGGAAAGTTGCTCTAATTCAGCACAGGATTCTTGTGAGAAATTCCTTCTAATATTACATCATCCTATTCTGTTTTTCACAATTTACAGTCTAATTTCTTCATTTTTTTATGCCACTTTTGTTCATATCAGTAACCACATGAAAATAAATTTAGCAGGTTAAATAGGCTTTCATCAGTGTTAGTAGTGCACATCTGATAGCATGACAATTTATTACTATATATTTTGTCATACTGTGTTATGTGAGGGCTTATGGGTTTGGTAATAAAATTATTTTTCCTTTTTAATAAGGTTTTCTATTTTTTAACATTACATTTCACTGGTTAACATGAGATTCAACATACAAAAATAAGTCTCATCTGCTTCCACTCTGATATTTCTGATAATAATATAAATAGAACTTCAGTAGAAGAAAACAATAGTGTCCTTGCAAAAAAAAACAAGAAAAGGAGTGAAAAAAGGCAATTCAATAGTTGCTTCAATTATATGTCAAGATTTTTTTTTGCTTTGATTCTGTTTTCTTTTGCCTGAACTTACTACTTTTGTCTAGTTTGTGATTGCTTATCAAACTCTGTAGCTTTAAGGAAAGTACTCTTCCTTTTCCTGTTCTATGACAAAAGAGGACCTGAAAGATTTTTTATTTTTATAGGTACTGACTTAAGGCCAACAGTGACACTAACAAAAGACGTTTTCAGGTATAATAGCAAACCCATTCTGTAAAACTACCCAAAGCATGAAAACTTAAGATTAGGTTTTCATCACAGATTTAGAAAAATGTATACATAACATGAAGAATATCTTTTAATTAAGGAACTCTTTTATACTGCTTTATTTTTCTTTAGGTAGTTGGCATTTGGAGATGATTCATTAATTAAGATAAGCATGAAAAACTATGACCAGCTTTATAACCTTTTTTTGAACTCTCTCTGCAGTTTCATAAATGTAGTGTCAGGTGGAAGGTATCGGTGCATTTTTTTCTTCTATCTGCAATCCCCAGAAAAAAAGTGTTTTTCTATATGTTATTTTGTGTTTGGCAAATATAAGCTGCATTTTTAATGCAATTTGCACAAAGCAATCCTATAACTGGGTGCATAGTGTACACCAACACTGAGTTAATCCTATCTTCCTTTTCTTTGAAGCTTATCCATTCAAGCTTTTGTTCTATTAGTTAGTGATTTACTCTTGTTAAAACTGTATTACTTTACAGTTCGGTTCTCGCTTTCTCTGTTCTTCTTCCTGAACCACGTATGTACGCAACTTGTTCACCCTCATTTCAGTTACTGAATTCTGTAGTCATGATCAACTACAAGAAACTGTTATCCATTTGTGACTTTGTCTTCAAATATCTCATATTATTTGGTAGATTGCCAGCCATCATCTCATTTCAGTCATTTCAGTGTGCCAGAGATTTGCTTCCTAAAATTCTTTATTTACTTGATATAAGTGATCTTACACATGGATTTGGTCAGGATTGTGTTGTTTGTTTCTTGTGATTCCTCACATATTTAGTTTTTCTGTCCCTGATTCCTAGGACATCTTGTCTTGACTGTGCTCATCTTCTTATAGATACTCTACTTGGAACTTGAATAAATAATTTTAAAGCTGATCTCCGTTCTCTTCACAGACACTTCTTACCCATTTTTGGTTACTGCAGATAACCTACACTTTCAAGACTGTAAATTGTGTGTCTAATTGCATAGCCAATCTATGAAATTTCAGATGGCATGTGTCTAAACTTTGCTGTTTGTTTGTAAAAACCTTCAAATGCTTGTTCTTCTTTACAGGTTACCAGAGCCTTATCTAGGTCCTTAACTTTTGTTTCTTCAAAAAGCTACTTTCAGAGTCATTTGACTAAGATCTTTCTCTGATCACACCACTTCAATTTCATTGTTTTCTAATTCTATATCATGTCATATGCAAAATGTTGTTCCTGCTCATCAGTTTTCTATATTTGAACTCCTTTCCTAGAAAGATTTTTATTGTGTTGGACTCACAGCCTTTGTTAATAACTATATTTGCCCCAAACTCTGTGTGTGATCCCTTGCATGAAGAAAGCTCTTCTCAAAAACATTTGAGCTTTTATATTCTTTTCCAAACCTATTTGTAGAATCTGTTTTGATTGTGAAGTTATAAATGCCGAAGATTATAGCTGGACAGGTGCCATACCTTATGAATTATGAGTTACTACCACTTTCCCTGTCCTGATTTTAGAGTAAGCCACACAAAAAAACTACAAAACAAAAATGAGATTGAAATATCTGAATATATATATACTTCATTAAGTGTATGCATTCACTTTTACTCTCAACACTGATACTTTTCTCCTATTGCTTTAAACATCTTGTTCCATCTCTTTTCAGCTAGAGTATAGGTCAACATGTTTCCATTAGTATCTGCTGCCATGAGGTTCAGTTGTGAGGGAAACGGAAAGAATCTGGATATGAATACAAGCAGCTAATTATAAAATCAACATTAAGCTAGAATAAACTTCTGAAACTCATAAGTAAAACTGAAGGATGAACTTATCAATGCAAAGAGTTGTTTTTTCTTGCCATTTGCAGTATTTTTGTCCCATTGCTCTAATTGCGTAGAAGATTCAATAGTAAGGATTACTTGGTGTATATACTTTAAATATCATTATATTGTGATTATGTAATAGAATATTGAAGTGCACAGAAATCACATGATATTTTGTCTTCTCTAAGGTATTACTGATTACATACAGAAGTATGCTACTCTTCTGAAGCTCTGCTTTGTGGACTTATGTTGAGTTTTGTTCATTAATAACTGCCATGTAATTAAATTGGGAAAATGGCTGTTTAGCACATAAAATTTGATACTCTTCTTTAGAATAGATGAAAAGTTTCATGTTCAAACGTTTTAGTTTTATGTTTAGTGTATTAGTGATGTTAAGAATGAAGGTTTTTTTACATTTGTCAGTGAAATACTTTAGTGCAGAAATACATCTATATCTGAATATCAAGTATATACAAATAGTTGCTATTCTGTATTTTCATACATTACAATTTAGTTTTCAAGGTCATGGTTTTTAGAATACTTTTCTAGAAATGTATAAACATTGAGTTTTCACAGTGTTGAAGTGTTTCAATATGCAGTAACCTCTTTCCTTCTGCTATGTGGCTTATAATAGTTATTTTATGCTGATTTAATGTCTTCCTTGAGAATACTTTCAAGGACATCTTTGATTAGATTGATCAGACTTAATGAATATGTATATGTATTGGACTAAATTGTAGGTTGCATTTAAAAATAAACTGTCCTGTGTGTATCATATTATAGTAGATTGCAGTGAAAGAATGGGGCCATCCATTCCAAATGTAAGATTAAGTAACTTCAGCTTAATTCTATCTTGAAACATTGTAAAAATAAACCCTGTAATTCAGAAGTTAAATCATTCATTCTAAAATTTGAAATTAACCTGTGTGTTACTTACAGAGGTACAATTTTTTCTTGCCTTTTTTTTTTCAATGCCAGTTAAAAGTTCTATATGGTTAAAAGATGAACTTTTAGATTAAACAGGCCTGGACCTTAGGGGACAGATGTTTTTAATATGAGTTAAATAAAATGTGCCTGTCTGTTCTGTCAACTTGTTGCTAGTTGATACACTATTTAAACTTTTTGTTGAAAGTAGGGGAAGGTACACATGGAAATGTTTTAGAAGGAACGTTCTGCTTTTAGACAGTACCTTAGTAACTTAAGAACTTTTCTAACAGTCTGTCTCATATGGTGCAGTGTAAGATGCTAATAATATGTGTTTAACTGACAATCATTGTAGTTTAACTGAAAGAGCTCTTCTTCCTTTCTAATGCCTTTGTTCATCCCACTTCAAAATATTTGAAGTACTATGGGAGCATTATACTGACAGATGGCATTGTGAAATGACTTTATCAGATTTCCATAGAGGCTCTGTTTTTTGAAGTTTGCTTTCTACCTGTCATTCCTGAAAACCAAGTATGATGTTAAAGACTCAATCATTTAAAAAAAAAAAATCTCTCTAGCCCAAATTAAGGCTCATTACACAAATTATGCATTCATTAATTAAATTAAAAAGGACATTAATTAATTAAAAAGGACACTTTTTTAACAAATTCTGCTCTGAGCAATATTTCTGCAACTTTCAATAAGGCTTAGTTGATATTTATTGAGCAAGTCTATTCAGGATGAATGGGCTAGAATGGTTTCTCAGCTGTGTTCAGGACTGGCAGATACTAGACTAAGAGAAATTCTAGTTGTTAAATCAGTCATTTAAGATCCAGAACACAGAAATCAGATTTGCTTTGTGGAGATTAAGGTTTCACTCCAGTGTGAAGTCTCACTGTGAGTAGAGTTTAAGCAGACATTAAAATTTGAAATGGAAAATGAAGATGCCAGTTGATCAAGAGCAACTCCGTAGTTGTGAAATGCTGTAATACAGAAAAATTATAAACCTTTTGTATTGATAAATCCCTCTAGTAGTTTATTTCATGAAATAAAAATTATTAAATTATTTTTAATTATTTTAATAGGATTGCCACTTGTGAAGCTAGCTTCACTTCTATTTCAGACCACTATAAAACTGATAATGTAAACAGATTGGGAAGATATGTTTTACCCAAATATTAGTGAACTGAGATTTATATAGTAAGTGTTCATGAAATAACAGAAACATTAATAATGTTTGTTTAATTTCATCATCCCATCCAAAGCTGCATAACAAACCAATCAAACAGTTAAACAGTATTGTATTCATTTTATAAAAATCACATCCTAAGGATAATGCTTGTTCTATAGGAATTTTAACAGCCATTAACATGTTTGTTCAGATTATGGAGTTTATAGATTCTTTATTGTAGCTAAGGTAATCAACACAGCAGTACCATAAAGAATGAACCAACATCACCACAAAAAACTTGTGTGTGTGTGTGAGAGAAGGAGAAAATTAGTTGGCAAGTAAGCATGTTGACTACATGAAAATGCTTTTGGAGGAGTTGGCAACATCAGGTTTATGGTTTTCAGCAAAGGATTTCAACCTAAAATAAACTGCCTGATGATAAATGTACAACAATTGTTAATATAAACCAGACTAATTTTTTATCATGTGACACTGGAGACATATATTTTTGTAAAGATGATGAAATCTGATAACAAAAGGTTCATAACCTATTAGATATAGAAAATGTAGAATCATGCATCTACTAACTTTCTACAAAGTATTGTAAATTATCTCAAAAATATATTTTAACTAGGAGTCCCACTAGGATTTGGTATCTTTTATAATTTCTATGCAGAGCTTTAACAAACTTTCTTAACTTTAAAATGGAAATGTTGTTTTATAGTGTTCTGTGATATATTTGAAAATTGTTGTTTCATTCTGTTTTTGTACTGTGGTAAATTAATAGCTGTACGTATAATAAAATATTTTAAATGTTGGTATCAGCAGTGCTTTTACACAAGCTAATTTTGTGCAAAATTTTTTTGTTATGATGCTCAGATTTTCTTTCAAAGACAGCGTATTTGATGTAAACATTATTGAAAAATTAATTCTAAGTATCTGTAAATTAACTGTTATTTATGGACTTCATATGAGCATATATTTACTATAACTGTTTTCCAGAATATTGCTTTTACAATCATATGTTTAACTTTGTAGTCATTGAACTGGATTTTTAATACATTTAAAAGCCTCTACACACATTTCCATTTAGTTAACTTCAGTTTTAGCATATTATGTTTTGTGTACTTGTATTTTGTATGAGTCAGCCTGCCTGCTTAATACTGACTTTTAAAATTTTTCATTGCTTTGCTGACAATTATAGCCTTTTTTATTTTCTTGATATATTAAACTGATTTATATTTTAAAATATGATGACATAGGTTGAACTTCCTTCAAGTGCAGGTAGCTTCATAATATTGAAAAATTCTTGCTATGCGACTGAAAAGAAAGAACCTGCCTGTACTGTGTAAGTGGAATAGCACTTGGGTTCTCTGTATGCATACTTTACATTCTCTCTCTTCTGTCAGAGATACATCTTGATTCCTCAATTCTATCTTCTTGTGTAATGACTTAGAAGACATAAAGTCTGTCCTGACCAATTTTGCAATGACCTTGTGCTGATTAATGAAATCTGTTCTGAATAATTATCCTTTAAATTACACTTCATCTGTTGAGTTATGTTTTTAACACAAAGTCTGACAATGTGTAAAATACAAATGGTTTTTCAATAATAGCTTACTCAAGCTGTATAATGATTTCTGCTTTCCTAAGCCATAGATGAGGAAAAACCTCCATGTTCAGGAAGGACAATACCATGTGTTGAACTTGAATGTCTGTATTGCATATGTGTCAATAAAGTTGAATACATATGCAGATTGTGTTTTGCTGAAATCTGTGATTAAAGCCTTCTGCATTACTATGAGTTTTTGCAGATTTTCATCTGCAAACCTATTACAAGCCCATTTCTGTCAAACTGAAATGTGTACAAATGTGACAGAAACTGTTTAGTAATGAGCAGTTACAAAAGAACCACTATGTCCTTTTTATTTATTTTTGGAGCTTACTCCATGAAACTTCTAGTTCTTGTATTAGAAGAGAGAATGAATCAGTCCCTTTCCTGTGCCTTCATGATTTTG
Organism: Strix aluco; assembly: GCF_031877795.1. Taxonomy (NCBI): domain Eukaryota; kingdom Metazoa; phylum Chordata; class Aves; order Strigiformes; family Strigidae; genus Strix; species Strix aluco. The sequence goes on along the minus strand of NC_133934.1, from coordinate 99,739,470 downwards.
CAGACATCTGACAAGTATTTCGTCATTCCCAGATTTTGAGGAGTGTAAACTTATCTTAACTCTTTTACTAGAAGTCAGCCTATAGATTTAACTGTCCCTTTGGTCTCTTCTGAATCCTTTCCAGTTCTAATGCATCCTTCAGAGACAAAGGGACCAGAGCTGAATACAGTTTAAACATACAAAGAACCTTTTATGTCATCCTATGTTGTGTCATACTCTTTCTATTTTATATTCCTTTCTTAGAAATTCCTAACATTTGATTTTTCTCTTTGACTGTTAACACTGATCCAACATTTATGGATATCAAAATGCAAAATTTCACTGTTGAGTGAATGAAGTAATGGTCAGTTCAGAGTCCATTGTTTTTGTTTGTGAAATTAGGATTGTTTTTCTCCTTTGTACATCACATTTGTGTACATAGAATGTCATTTGCCATTCTTTTACACAGTCACTTAGTCCTGAGACCCTTCTGTGATTCTTCACTGTGACAGACATCCTTATTGCCAAACAATCATCATCCAAATAACAGAATCCTCAGCACTGATGTCTGCTTCCATTTTCCAGATCCCTCACTGCATATCCCTATATAATACTGTAAGTGATCTCTCTCCATTGTGAGAATGGAGAGTTTAGTCTTTCCATCTTTCCTTTTAATTCATTAATTTTTCCATGTAAGGACATTTCTTCTTATTCTGCAGCAGTTTTGTTTCCTAATAAGCTTTTGGAAAGGACATTATTGAAAACTGTTTGGAAAGGAGGCAGCAAAGGCTCTCTTTGCTCTTATAATTAGAACATAACCTTGCACAATCTCCTTCATGTAACTTGTTCAGAGTATTTTCTTTAATCTACCATTTCATCATTGAATCTTCTAATTTTAATTTAGTAGCTCATTAGAAAATAATTTAGAATATGTATTCAGAACTGTATGCTATATTCTTCATATCATTTACATTGTGGTGCAACTTTGTTGTCTTCTACTCTGTGACCAGTGCGTTACTACTATGTAGTATAAAAGTCTGTAGTCAGAAAAAGTTAATGTTTTAGTATATCTTACATGATTCTTAGCTTGTTACCACTACAATGTAGATGCTGTTCAAATCTGACAAATTTTCCTCATAGTGTCTACACAGTAATCTTGCAGTCTTTTTTAGAATCTTTCCTGTAAGTATTGTATTTCTTTTTATGATCTATTCTTTCCTGGTAATTCTGGTGATTATACATTCTACAAAAATTACCTAAGAGGCAATATAGAAATCATAGTTCTGCATAATATAAAAGTAAAATTAGATTAAAAAGGTTAAGTTTTCTATCTCAATACTGAAGTACTGATATGCTCCTAGATTATATCATAAAGCTAAAGAGAAATTTTCTATTTCATACTCTTTTGTGCATAAGGGTAAATATTTTTATAGTATTCAGTATAGCTAGTGCAATGACCTTTTCAAATACAGATCCTTTTTAAAATCCAGCAAGACAATTATTGTTATTTTACTGGTTTTATATAAAATTATACTGATTTTTTTCTCTTTTTAATGTTGTACAAAGTATTTATTAAGATATGCTAATTAGAAAACTTGTTTGGCTTATAGTCTTTATCATTTTTATAGCTCTATTATGTTACTGTATATGTAGCTTTTTAAAACTATGCATCTACACTTTTTTTACTGTTATGTTTTTGATCTTTACTTTTTGTAGTATTGTCTATATAATATGGAGTTGCCAAAATAAAACTTAATGTTTAGGTGATAGCATATAGTTTAGAATATGCTACTTTTCCTAACATACTCCTGCCATAGCAACATTTCTTCAAACTGTATTTTCACATTGAGGAAGTATTTCAGTGACACTGACAGCCAGGTTTGTTTCCAGAAAAGTTAGTTTATTTATAGTCTGTAATTGCCTTCAAAGTAGTTCAGATTCCATGCATTACCTTGCACTTCTTTACACTGAGTTTCATCTTTGTCATCTAATTAAATACCTTTGTATTGTGTTACATATGTTCTTCTTTACAGCACTCATCTAAGAGGACTGGGAGATGTCAAAACATTGAAAATTATTCCTGGATAATTTTCAAGACTATATTTGCACAGCCAAAAAAGGAAGATTGATAGCCTGAGTTCCTAATAATAATCAGTGTCACTTTCACAGATCATATTTGTATCCAGATACTATGAGAAAAGACTTTGCACTGTAGATTAGGGAGATGTTGTATCAAAATATGACAAGAAAGATTGCTGCATTACATTAAATTTCCATTAGAAAATATGGGGATGATGGCACAACAAAAACTAAATCCATGCACCGACAAAATCAAAACCAAAGAGTAAAGAAAACTATTGAATAGGATCATAGAGTAATTCAGTTTGGGAGGGATATCAGAAGATCTCTAGTCCAAATTCCTCCTTCAAGCAGGGTCAGCTGTGCAGGCACACCAGATTGCTGCTAGCTTTATCTTACTGCCCAACTTCTCTGCAACCTGTTCCACTGCAAGACAGCCCTCCCCATGAGAAAGTTTTTCCTTATGTCTAATTTGAACCTCTCATTTCAGTGGATGTCTATGGTCTGTTGACCTCCTACCAAGCACCACTGGAAAGAGTATAAGTCAATCTTCTTGATGACCTTATAGGTATTAGGGAGCTGCTTTTGAGTCCTCCTGAAGCTGCCTATTCTCCAGGCTGATGAAAGAGGCCAGTTCCCTCAGCTTCCCCTTTTAAGGGCAGGTACTTCATACCCTTGACTGTCTTGGTGGGACTCCAATGAACTTCCTTCAGTTTATTGATATCTTAGCTATAGCGGAGGACCCAAACCCGGACCTAGTACTCTCAAAGCAGTCTAAAGCTACCAGATAAAGAGGGCTAATCACCTCCATAGATCTACTCCAAACCTGTCTATTAGTCACCATAGTTCATCTGATGTACAAAGAGCATTGATTAAATAGGGCAAGTTGAAATATTTTTGTTAATTCATAAATCTAAATTCTGTTGCTTCTAATACTTTAAAAATTACAGAATCAGATGTCTACCCGAGATTCATGTCTGTGAAGGAAGTTGCATCAGGGAGGAGGGAAAATGGTAGAAAATTCTAAATGTAAAGTGAAAGAGAGTACAGGGAAATTCAGAAACTTGTCAGTTTTAATAAAACCTGTATATCCTGTCCAGTCACTGTAGACACATACTTGACTATGTGCCTTGAATTTCTTGACCTATTATTTCTTGTCAGTTCAGATGAGTTCTTAGATCTTTGCAAAGTTGGTACTTTTTTATTGCCATATTAGGCTGTGCTGGTGAACTAGGATGAAACTGTTGTCCTGGACGTAAAAACTGAGTGAATGATGGGTCATGTTCATAATAGTTGTAGCTGGACAGTGTTTTCTTTTAGTGTGTGTAAGCATAGAAGAAATAGGCCTGAAAAAATACACTTATTTTAATGCTAGCACCACTACTTAATCTCAAAGTTGCTACTATAACTGATTTTTCTAATTCTTCATCCAAGTATGAGTTTGAGGGTTTGTTTGTATCTTTTCCTTTCTGTGTACATGTAATGCTCAGTGGTATTCACATGCAAAAAACTTTAATGCTTTTTCTTATCTACAAATGTTTGTATTTTGGGTATTGTTAGTATTCTACAGAGGAAACCGACCATGTCTTATGTTTTTACAGTACATAGCATGGTGGTTTCTCCTCTAAATAGAGGTTCTGGTTCTAAAAATGACTAGTAATTAACCAGAATTAGTGACTAGAACTGGTGTAACAGAAGGTGTTACCATAATGGTAGGAGGCAGCATGTTAATGCATTAGAGAAAATGTGCTGGAGCATTTCATGTAGAGATACCCCAGTAGTCAGAGTTGTATGAATCAGGAAAATTATAATTGCTTTGTTAGAGGGGATGAGGTATCTACAACTTTAATTTAGGAAGAAATTTTAGTCTTAATTTTTATTATTTTGATGCTTAACAGAGTTATTTGATTTTTACTATAAATTTAAGGTTTGTGCTGCTGCACAATTTTCTTAACAAATTCATCGAATCTTCTAGTATCTGTCCAGATACAGCAGATGGCCACTGTCTTTTTCATGTCAACAAAGAATGCCCATTTCATTTATTATATCCAAAGGATGTGTTCAGCCTTTAGAAGTAAATAGAAACAAATACCAATGGCATTACAGCAATACTGTAATCCTAAGAACAGAAAGAAAGGTAACGAATAGGAACATAATGATGATAGTTTAGAAGTCTTTTGGGGAAGAAAGGAAAGGTTTTCAGTGCTTTCAAATTCATTATTAAATAGGATTATTTTAATTTTTGAATATCCTGGCTTTCAGAAGTCTTAAGTTTCACACCAGATGGCATTCAAAAGTGAGAAAGGAAAAACCCATAATCCTAAGAACTAAGATGCAATGGTAGTAATAGGGGAGAGAATAAATCCATCATGGAGATCTTGTGGATAAGTTATTACAATATTGAATGACCATTTAATGACCTAAAGAAAACTAAAGTATTTAGTGTATTGGGGGTTCTGAAACATAAGGAATTGCTGTTTGTTCTGGAATAGTGTTAGTGATCTCCAGAGAAAAGTTGTGAGAAAAGTTAAAATAATCAAGGCCACAGAACTATAAGCTGATTGCTCTATGTATTATTTCATAAAGGCACATCCTGAGTATGTGAACCTCCAAAGAGTGGGATATGAAGAAAAATAACACCAAGAATTTCAACATCACAGTGAACTGCTGAGATAATCCCCTTTACAGTTACAAAAAAGAAGGAGGGGGGATGGGGAGCAAATGTTTGTGTCTTGGCTGTATCTGTCTATAAGTTTGAACATGCCAGAGTACATCCTCGGGCACTGAAGCATGTGTGGCTCTGCTACTGAACTGGTAGTTTTTCCTGCCACAAAGCATTCTATTCCATCGTTAACTGCCCTTGAACAATTTATGGCGTGGCTCAGCCATCAGGATGTCGCAAGGATTTTATCCACTAGCCAATTTGAATGTGATGTCTTGCTTTGGAAACTGAGAACTAGCATACAGGGAAGCTGATCTTGATGACCAAGAATGGTTCACTAGTTGAGGCTTTGGCCTTCATATTTATAAATTCTGTCTAATAGAGATTGTTTTATCAGTTCTGAAGAGGGAACAAATTGGGTATATATGTAGTTAAATATGTCCTTACTCTGTGGTCTAGCTTATGGGTGTTACATATGCTAGAAAAAGAGTGTTCTCCTTAACTCATGTAGCTGTTGCCATGGCTACTAGAATATTTGTGGGCATCTTCATGCTGATGTTGGCAGAGCCACATTGTTGGTTGTTTTTTTTTTTTGGGGGGGGGGGGGGAGTCCCACCTTTCTTTTTTGGAGGCGCATGTCAGGTGTGATGCTGAACAAGTCCATGATATATTTAGGGACTTTATTCTTCCAGATCTTAGAAATACTTGTATGGTTTGGTTCTTACCGTCATAAGCAGCTATGAAAGGAGCTGTAGAAGGTGAGGTTAGCCAGCTTAGACCTAAGGGACATTGGAGAGTCTTAATTTTAATAAGGCATCTTCCTTTTCTTAGGCTAAATTCATGACATGCCACTTTCTTGGGCATTATATTGTGTTGTTTGACACTTCAGGTTTTCATCTCATTTTCTGCAAGCAGCATTTTTGGCTATTATGACATATTTTCACAATAAACTTTGAAAAAAAAGATAGGATATGATGAGGTACACTGAGTATTCTTCCCTATGTTACCTTTTAATTGTCTCTCTGAATACTGAGGATTACCGAAATATGTATGTTCTGAATTAGGAACAATTACTGTTACTCTTTTTTACCTGATCCGTTAGATGGTTTTCACTATCTGCTATGATATTTGTGTTAGGAGCTGAATTGTGATGTGATCTAACTGCATCTTTGGTATAATTCTGTCTATATACATAGAACATAGCTAAAATTTTGTTTCCTTGTGCACTGAAGGAATCAAAATGCTGGAAACAACTTATTTGCACGCTGTTCAGTCCTCTGCTTCCCCCCTCCCCCACTAGCACAGCAGTGAAAAATGTCTGTTCTTAACTCTTCTCAAAGTAAGTCCAATACGTCCTTCAGTCAGAAGCGTAAGTCAAATGTAATATTTAATTTCCAGGCTATTAAGTCCTTTGATTACAAGACAGTGCAGTCTTGTCTCTGCTAATTTTAATTTGTCTCTGTTTATTTCAATTTTTGTTTTATTAAACAAAGAAATGTTTAAGTGTTCTTTGTTACTCCCAGTGGCTCAAGAAGGTGGTAGTATTAAAGCTTCTGGTACGAAAAGTCTTTCTGATCCTATTGTGGTTCTACCTATTTGTTTTAATGTATTCCAAGTAATAATGTTTACCAGAGCCCATCACAAACTGAAGGAAAATGTAAATTGAAGTTACAACATCATAATTTTTCTATAGTGGAATTAGGAACTAGATTTGTTTATTGTCTTGTGCTTATTTGGGTCAGAACACCTTTTCCATTGCCAGTCTGCACTGGTTATTCCACCATCTGTATGTCTTTGGAGTGCTTTCTTTCCTGTCGGTTACCTTTGGACTCTCAGGAGTGGAGCCTGTTCTCTACAGTTCTGTGAGCATTTGCTGCTTAGAAATCTGTTGGCTTATTTTCAGAGGAACTTGCAGAATTAATTTGCATAGTTAGTCTCATTTCAGGGTTTTCACCATGTGAAAATCCTATTGTATTGTTTATTAAAATGATCCTTATAGTTATTCTTAAATTCTCATCTGGGATCTGCTGAGAATTTATTTATCTTGCTCAGTGCCACATAGGATCCTTTTCATGGTTTATGTCTTGAGTAACACTTTTGCTTTTCCATGGATTGTGGAAACTTACCAAAACAGTTTTGGACAAATTAAAAGCTTTCTTCATCAGAGTAACATTTGTAATAGGGGGAAGTCTGGCCTCTTTCTAATTGTATTGGTGTTGCATAGACAATATCTTTTTATGCCTTTTCAGAAACTTATCTTCAAGGAAGTTGAATCTCTTTTCATGCCTACCTAGACATGAGAACTGATAGCACTACCTGTTCTGTTGCCATCACTTTCTCTAAAGACAAAAAGAATGAGACGCACTGCTTCCAGTCTGTCCAGTGCTCTTCTGTGAAAACAAGCTTGAGCAAATCTTTCCTTTGTTAGAACAAATAGTGAGTATGCTGGTGCCAGGTGTGTCTTCTGTATTCCTAACATTTTAAAAGCCAGCTGAAACAAGGTGCAGATGTCTTCAGTCTGCTTGTCATTTAAGAGAAACCGCAAATCATTCACTATGCTACTGAATGTGTGGCAGCTTCTGAATTTCTCAGTAGATGTTGTACTGTAATGATATCTGTAATCTTAATACTGATATCCAGACTTGTCTTTACTGGGGACATAGCAACTTCAGTAACAGTAAGCTTATTCGTCACAGTGAAATCATTGTGCTTCATTTTTCCCGATGACTTGTTAAGTTGTTCATCAGATTCTGAAGCAGAAGAATCATTAGAGCGTGTAATCTGTTCTAAACACAAGCTCTCCAATACTAAAAATAATATAGATGTAATTTAAAGCTATACTATATATATCACTACTAACAGGAGTTCCTTTGGGGCATTCAGTAATTTCTATCCAGATTGGATTTTCTGTTTAAAAAAAAAAAAAAAAAAAAGTAAAAAGTTCCTTTTGGTGTCATTATGGCTTCTAAGGTGTAAACCAATAGTAAGTAGTCAGGGTAAAAGAGGTTTGTCAGGACTGAAGAACAAAAGAAAGAAGTTGTCACAACATCATTCAAGTCTATAAAAGTATTGAATGATACTCTGCTCAAAATGTAAATGTTTTCTCATTCATGCCTAACCCTTGCTTTGTTTTGAATACCATGATTCCCCACATATGAATATTTCACAAGATCCTATAAAATGCAATATATGTGTATTTTGATTAGTTTTGTATAGATTTGTTTTCATTTTGTCTGTAGAAATTCCTCTGATGATAAACCCAAATAATTGCAATATTTTTTAAACATTCCCTCCTACCTGTTTTTGATGGGTAGGGTGTGGAGGATTGTTCTTGTGTTCTTTGGTTTTAGAATCTTCCCTAAATTAATCTTTATGTTTAGAGTTACACTATTTATTCTAAACCTCTAACAGGTGTAATAGGTGACCAAGAAGAGACATACTACCCCGTGAGTCTCTGCTGTGGCAGTTGCATTCTATAAGATAAAGCATTATTATTCTGTGAAAACATTCTCTCCTTTAAATGCTTTCACCTGCCAGTATTCACTTTTAAGTGTGGAAAGCTATATAGAACTTGTTGCCATTTCTAGGTGTTGTGTTGTGTAATAAAAACACTGAATGAGAGATGCTATAAAAGGGAATTAAATTATATGGAATTGGGAATTATGAAGTTTTATGTTTGTTTTAGCCTGAAACCTAAATTTTGATGTGGATTTCTTTTCATCTTCAGTGGCTTGTGAACACACATCACGTTCTTGGTTCCAACAGGAAATGGCTGGTTTACACATTGTACTGGTTTTGTTCCTGATCAAGTCAGTGAAATAGAAGCAGGAGAACAATTTCTGACAGTTTACGAGGAAGACTTTTAGACTACTGATCTTTATTTATATGTAAACTATCATGCTGGAAGAAATTCAGGAGAAGCTCAAACTCTAGGAGCTTATCTTTGCCCAATTTTGCCTCATTTTCTCTATTGTTTACATATTTGCTTGTTAACATTTTGCAGATGTGGTTTCCTCCTTTTTTTAAATATTATTTATAATTTGTCAGGAAAATATTCAAATGCAAGATCTCTTTCTACTTCAGTACTGCAAGGATGTGAGCAGCTAAAATACAGTACCGCCAAGTTATGAATATATATCTCAGCAACTTTCCAGTAGCTCATGACCAGCATGTCTGTGTTTCATAACTGTTATTCCAGTAGCTGTCATGGCTAAAGGTTCCAAATGTCATTGTCTACTTGCTTGTCCAAATTTCTGCATCTTTCCTCCTGTCCAATTGAGCAGGCTAAGTAGGTCTGTACTCAGCTAACCGGATTTGATGTAATCCCATTCTTTGTAAAGAAAAATCAGGTCTGATTTTTTCTTTACCAGCTCCTGAGGACAAAAGGCATGGGATATTTGTGTTGTAAATCCATGTTTCATTCTCATCATTAGTAACACAGTTATGCAGATGTGTGTCTGGCTTCACAAACTTTTTTTCCACTTGCTAGTAACTTATTCTTTGTCTATAGTACATTTAGGAATCCTTGGGTTCTACAACAGGACACTTCTGCATGCTAACAGTTTTTATGGAGAAAGGGATGATATCCAATGTGCATGCAAGTTGAGTATTAAGGAATTCCTTAAGTTTCTGTGTTCACATTCTCCTTATTGATAATTTATGTTCATTTTCCTGTTGCAAATGAAAGCTTGTCATTACTGATAAGTCTCATATGAGTTAATGCCCTCTCCAAATGATTATTTACCACTCTGAGATATTGCCTTCACTCACTTCCTATACTCATCTTCTCCATTTATATTTAAGATACTAAAGCACTAAATTGCTTAAGTATTTTTTGGTTGTAATTTCCTATGGTTAGTTATATGGGAGAAAATCTAGAAAAGTATCAAGAAAAATAAAGAAAACTGCCACTGTAAGATGAATTTTTTATATATATATATATTTTATTTTTTTATTACTGAGGTAATCTCTATGCAAAGCACTTGTGAAACCAGGGCTCTTAATTTTTTTGTTTGTCAGCAACTAGTAGAAGGAAATCCCAGTGGGGTTGTAGAGCTGGTGTTTATGGTGAGCTACTACTGTCATTTAAAGAAATTTTACTTTGAAATGTCATCTTGAAATTAACCACAGACCTTTAATTGTACTGAGGACTTGAAGTCTTATGCAGACCTTTTAACTAGAAGAATATGTGCTGCTCGTTTATGGTTGTTTTTTTCTTAGCTGTAGGAAAAACAACATTCCTCTGTGGTTTGTAATAAAATGCTTGTGAGTGAGAAACTATTATTTCCAATAGATGATGATTATTTCCAATAAACAAAATTTGGTGTGAAAACAAAATAAAAATTGTAGTGAAAACCACTAAAATTGACTTTAGGGACACTAGTCAGAGTCATAATATTAAAACAGTTTGTCCATACTGCTGTATGATTGCAGTATTGATTTCTTTTTTAATGGCTATATTGTCAGTATTGTTGGAGATAACCACTAAAGGATAATTATGTGTGTTTCATTCTGTTTCCTTAACACTGTATTTTGTACATTGTAACAGAGCAGTGTAGGTTGTAACACAGTTTGAACTTTGCCACTCAGGATAGACTGACCTTAACATTCTCACCTGTCTGATTTTCTGTCTTCCTGACTGCAGTATGTATTAGTGATGATTTGGGAGGAAATCTCATCCAAGAGAATACTTAAAGAGGAATTTTATCTAAAATATCTGGATATTTGATAATGATCTACTTTCAGATACCATAGTTTGCATTATATTTTTAGAAATATAAATTAAATTAAATAATAAAAGAACTACTTTAAGACCATAAAAACCCCAGAGAAATGCTTTCAGTAGAATTTTTGAGTTTCATGTTTGCTTGACTTTTTCTGAATAATCTTGTTAATCAAAAGATGATTCTGTTTTTATAAAAAAATGTATTTTTCTGTGTTGAAGATAATGAGGCTGAGAATTAGTTTGAAAGTTAAAGTAACATGGACTCATATTTTCCATTGTAGTTACTGTCTGCCAAAAGATCTATTTTTCTACAGTTTTGGTTATATTCTTAAAAATAATTGTTGGAAATTCTGTGTGCCCACAGCTTTTAGAGGAACTTCAGCTTGAATACATAGTTTTAATTTATAAAAAAAGCAAACTAGAGTGGCTTTTATGTATAGTCATTCAATATGATGTTTCATATTTTATGAAACAATATTAAATGTTTTTAGATCTATGTTTGTAGCTTTCTTGAAAGATCAAAGCACTTGGGTAAGCCAAAATCTGTTAAACTTTGTTTCTGTTTATGGTATAAATTAAAACTCTCTAGAGTGTGGTTTGACCTAAGTCTGATTTATTGCTTTACTTGGCCCGGCATCATGATGGTTGTGGTTTTCTATTCCTGTTTCTAGTAGAGTCTTCATGTGTTTTGATTTCAAATCCTTGCATAGCAGCTGCTCTTCATCTGGGTAGTAAAATGCTTCTCTGGTAGGTCTTTACTATAACATAGGGATGCTAGGCTTTTGGGGGTTTTTATTATTGATATTTATCTGTGCATGCAAAATGATTCATTTGTGTATTATAATTTAGACTTTAAGTTTAGGTGTTACAGTAGGTTATTTTTTAGTGAAGACATTTTCCAGATCAAATCAGTACAGGAAGAATCTGTAATTAGAACCAGGGTCAAAGTTTCCTATGGATAAATCTTTTCTTTATTGATGACAAAGTATAGGATGAAAGAAAGACTGCACGACTATTTTTTTTCTTTTATATAAATTTCAACCCTGCCTATTAATGAAGAAGTTTCATTTATGCTCAGCTTTAAAATGCGTAATCATGAGCTGATTTCAGTTTTTCACCTGATATCATCAATACCATATTTAAATAGTGATTGTGAATTATTTTTCCTCCTTCCAAAACTACCAGACCTTGTAATAGGAAAAAGCTCTTTATTTACTTTGAAAAAAAGAAGAAAAATGGATTAAGCTTTTATACATATCTATATCTGTGTGTATGCATATATATGTTTGTGCAAGTGAGGTAATAAGTGTGACTGTTCAGTATCTTCTCTGATTTTACACTGTTGGCTTGTATTTTTTACTAACAGTTTTATTGAATGTCTTATGTATACCTATGATAAACATCTTGTCCTTTTTAACTAAAAAATGAGAAGAGTGTACAGTTACCTGTAAGAGGAAAAGTTATCCTGGTATATGAGCTGGTTTTAATTTTTGGTGTCAATAATCTTTGCTGTAATTCTGACTCAGCCATTGATTTGATTATAAAAGAAGCTTCAAGGGTTACATGAGTTGCTTCACAATGGGAATATATGATATGAAGGTATGGCATAAGCACTTTCAGCACAAGTACACAAAAAACATTTTAGTACTAAATTAAGAGTAATTTGATTTAAACTTAATGTTTTAGGACAGTGGTTGTGGTTTTAATATCTGGTTTTGTTACTAAGTGTAGCGATTACCAGTAGTTAGACATACTGTTTAATGCAGAGCCCACTGAACTCATTTTAGAAGAGTTCTGTCTTGGATTATGTCTTTAGCAGTGCTTATCCATTCAAACATAATTTACGATTTAATCTAAGTGGAGAGATGCCGATGTCTGGGGATTTGTGACACAAATCAATAACAAGACACTCTAAAGTAAAGGTACCATTCCTTGATCTGTTTTAAGAAAATACCTTGTACTGCTTATTCACTTGATGGTGCCTTAAGTCCCAACTAGAGCAGGACATTCTAAAGTTGTGATAAAGTCAGCTCCACTGAATTCTCAATTTAAATTGTAAATGAAATGCAGGTGAATGATCATGGAGTAGGTGGGAAGCAAGGACAGTAGGAGATGACAAGATTATTTTAGACAGATGTTTATGCAGAAATTAGCCAATGAAAGATGTCACAAAAGGACACATTATCAGTAAGAATTATGGTAACACAGATATTTAATACGTGTTAAGATGTTAATTTTGTGTCTTTTAACTGTAAGTTCTTTCAAAGCGTGAAAGGACAAAATTGGAGGGAATATGCAGGTGCTTATGAGATAAGCAAATGAATGAGTGTTCGTGACTGAGAGTAAAAGGCCAGGATGGTAATGAAAAACAAATTACACAGTGAAAATACTTCATTTGGTACAGCAAATAAAAGGAAGGAAACCACCACAGAAGAATTAAAGTGACGAAGAGAAGTTTGGGAAAAGACTGAGTATAATAAGAAATGAAAGAAGTAGAGGGAACATTTAAATGGATGTAAAAGCAGCAAATTTAGAGAATGAAAGCTAAACAAAAAGAGGAGGCTGATTCAGAATTGTACCATGAGAATGCAGCCTTTCATAATTACTTTGGTTGTATACATTAAGCAGAAAACATTGCAGATTGGATATGTTACACAAAAATACTGAAATGTAAATACAGACTGGATATATGAGTTAAAGATTTATCCACAGTATTCATTTGCCTAGAAGAACAGTAAGCAAAAAGCAAGAAAAAAAGAGTTAAATTTCTGTTTTATTTTCAATAATGTATCAGTGTAGAGTTCTTCAGTTCATAACAAGTTCATTTTAGAAATGGCAGGTGCATTTCTATGTTACAGAACAATAATTCCAGGAAGCTGAAAATATCATTACAGGAGTCAAACATGACTTATTAAAAACATAAATTATTGTCATCAAAATGAACTTTTGGTGCTTCCCCCCCCCCCCCCCCCCGATTTTTTCTCAGGGATACTGTATATGTAAATGGCAATTGCAATTTAAAGTAAGATCAGTTCTTTCATTGTACAAGTGGTTGACTTTTTCTGAAGATTTCATCATTGAAATAATTAACCAAGTAGCTCATTCTGAAACTAACAAGGTCTCATTTTTAAAAAAAAGCAAGCACTGAAATGGGGTTTGGACTAGGTGATCTCCAGAGGTCCCTTCCAACCTCAACCATTTCGTGATTCTGTGAAGTATATACATGTTGTGAAAAACAAAATACCATAAATAGAAACAGATGTATGATGAACATCAGATTTCAGCACAGCGTTTGGCAGTTACATAGAAATTACTAAGTCCTGTGTATTTTGAATTTTTTTTTGTTTTTTTTTTCACCTTGGAGGCACACCTTTTTATTTTTTTTCCCCTGAACTAAGTCACATCAAGTTTAGTGGGAGGATTCATTTGAATAACGTGTGCTCATATGAGTAAATATTTGAAAGACTGAGGACATTAATTAGTTACTGTAGCTCCTTGACAGTATTTTTCCTTCATTGCTGGGAAGCAATGGCATTTCTCCTAGGTTTTATCACAGTTTTATGCTTGTTGTTTCCATGGTAATTCTTTTTCTTGCACTGTGCTTTAAAGGAAGCAGAGAATTCTGTGAGATTTTCTGTTATTATTTATTTAACTGTGTGAAACCCTAACTGAATATTCTTTACTGTAAAAATTCTCAAATAATTCTCTCAAGTGAAAGTGTAGCTTTTAACTATTAAGGAATTATAATTTTATGTTCCTACTTTGTTTAGCAATAGTCCAGTTTTTATACTTATTTTATATTCAACCTATTTTACAAAAGTTGTCTTTACTTATTCTGCAATATTCCTAAATTGCATTTTATGGTATCTGAATTATTTAAAACTGTTGAAGACAATCTGCAAATGCTTGCAGTCATCTCTAATAACCTGATTTCCCTACAAATCAGGCTAAGTGCAATATTGAGCATGCACAATAACTTAAAATTTATTACTTTTTTCTGCAGTTCGAAAAGGCTAATATTCCACCTACTGTTAAGAATCAGACTCAAGCATATTCTGTTGAAATGATGTATCCCTAGTGCATCACTGGAATATGTCTGCAAACCAGAAAAGTTCTTCTGTGCTATTACAAGTGCTTTTGTGAACAGTTACATTTTATATTTTCAAGTAAGATTTTTAATGATGCAGTATGGATGAGATTCACTCCAAGAATAAACAGAATAATGAATAATCTTTGTTGCTCTCTTCTCTTTCAGATAGGTGAGACATTGAGTGAGTTCAAGTGGGGTTCCTTATAAAAGTAATTAACACTTCTTCCTTCTGTAGAAAGAAACATAAAGAGCACCTAAATTAAAGAACTGAACCTGAGGTTTTTGTCCCCAGAGGCTTAGTGGTGTGGTTTCGTGGTCCTCTGCAATTAATTTAAATGTTATTGCCAAAAAGGTAGTCTTGCCCCAAACCATGCATTTCAGTCCTTTCTTTGCATCAGCAACAGCATGTGTCCAGCTTTGCAGTAGGTCTCATCAGCTTGCTCATCCATTAGAAAATTATTTTTTTCTTTTTTAAGGGAGTTAGGAGGATTAGTTTGCAAGCTGATCACTGAGCTTATCTAATTAATTTTGCAGCAACAGGAATACTTGTGCTGGTGTAAAAAATGTAGCTTAAACACCTGGTATGGGCAGGAGAAAGGAGGTGTGTTCCCCATGGAGCTGAACAGGTTACAGACCCAGTCCGTATCTAGCTGTTCCTCACTATCTGTCTGCTGGGAAATACTTCATTCTCAGAACGATATAATGCTATATAGTATCCCCTGCCCACACCCCACCACACCTCCTCAGTATTAAATTTATGTTGGTAAATTTGAATAGTTACTAGGTTAAATAGAGGTAGCATAGACCCGAAGGTTCATTTTTCTAATATGTCAGAAAAAACAAGTAGAAAAATGAATTTACCTCCTCACTGTAAGATTATAGGGTGGATTTTTTTCTGCTTGTTTTGCTTTCCACTTCAATCATTTGAAGTGCAGACCTTTCTGGGTCTGAAAAGAAGCGGTTGCCCTGTCCCACCAGAAGGTTCCTTCTGAAACAGAGTATAGCAGGCAGACAACTGTTTTCTCTCCCATTCCAACCATAACTGCTTCAGGAAAATGTAATATGCCAAACATGCATTAAACTGAAAATTTCTACCATGTGCATTGGGGAGGAATTACACAAACACATCTAACAGCAGATACAGAGGCAATACCCATCAGAGGGTATTTTTGAATTCAGGTTGGCAGCATGAAAGTTGAAATGTTTTTAAATTTTACATATGCAGCAGAAGGGTTAAGCCTATAAGGAACACAACTTTCAATTGGAAGCCTAAATTTACACATTTTGAAGCTGTGCATGGGTAGTGCAGTGCCCTGTATTTTAGTTTCTGTTGGTAGACATTAGGAGATAAAAGGGAGTGGGGCTACAGGCAGGGAAATTGTGCATTTGTTAGTGGAATTCATAGTTAAAATTTAGTGCGTGCTATTCCAGAAATTCTGAAAAGCCCAGTTTATTAGTATCATGGATTGACTTTTCTGTTTTCAAATTCTGTTGTTTAATTAGTGTAACAAATCTTTGCTATTGCAACCAGTTATTAAAATAGCCTGCTACATGAACATGTAAAAGCTGCTGTAAGAAATTTAAACTTTTCTTGTCTTTTAATTGCACAAAATTAATGTTGTATTAAAATAATTTTTTGCAACAGCTGATTATTGAGGGAAAATGGTTAGAGATTATAGAGTAAATTCATAGATGTGAGAGTTAATGGCAATATTTATGAAATAATGAATTTTTTTTCTTTAATTTTTCTCTTTTGCTTTATGATTACCTATGATTAACTCCAGTAGGACTTAACTACATATAGGCAGGAAAACACACAATCACCCTGTTTACCAGTATGTAACAAACTGCATGGTAACATCTGCTTCTGAAGTTTATTTCTGATCATCCTGACTTTAACTGCTTGCCTTGGCACAGGAAAAGAGGAAGTCTAGGCAGGAAACTGGAACAAAGGACCTTAGAATGACCAAAAATAAAATTCCATCTGAAAACATGTTGGAGGAGGGAGTAGTCTGCTGTGTATTTTTCAGCAGTTATAGGTGTTTGAATAAATTAGGCTGTCTGACTTTTAAGTTAGATTGCACAGACTTTTTGTGTTGAGAATTTTTTTCATCTGTCTTGTTGTATCCTTGCCATTTGGATTAAACAGCCCTTTCTTTTAAAATATACTCGTATAGGTGACCATGCTTGTTATTTGTAAAAATTTCAAAAAGAGAGGTATGTCAGAAGCTGAATCTGTTTAGACCTGCTGCATGATCATCGGTGATACGGTGATACGGCCCTTGCACGCTGTGGGAATCCCATTGAGGAGCAGCAGAATTGCCATGCAGGTGGTTAGAAAAGATTAGTGATTCGTGTGCACAAACAGGAAGCAGGGTTTCAAAAGCGGGAAGCGAGTCCTGAGCCGTGATAAACATAATAGCTGCTTCTCCTAGAGCTGCTGAACTCCCACTTACGCTAGTTACCGTTAGGATGACGTCAAGTGTCTGTGGGCTGTGTGCTGAAAAAAATGTGACAGAACAGCTGCATGCATGGAAGGTGGCTGCAGAGTTTCTTGACACGTGAAAGACTCGACAGTTTATTCTTGAAATACTGTATTTGTATTTTTGTAATATAGAACAAAATAATGGTGGTAGTTTCTTGAGAGTGCTGGGTACGTAGGGACTTCATTGCTGCTGTTATACTGGGAGGTAGATTGGAATAGGTCCTACCCCACCGATGTATACACAAATCATCCTATCCTGTTGTGGTTCTGAAGCTACTATGTGTCTTTTTATTTGGAGAAATTATACATTGTACATTTGAATGAAAAGTGTTTCTATATTAAAATATTTTTGTATTTATTCAGTGTAAAAGTCTAGCAATCTGAAATTTCAGTTCTGTTACACATCACAATATAATTGCCATAATCTATTACTCTATTTCTTTATGGACTTCAGTCTAAGATAGATGTAACCAACACCTACCTCTGTTAAAAAATATCAGTGCGGAACTGGAAGGGAGAGGGGTGTTGGCCAATACTGAGAATATAGCTGTGAGGAGAAGCCAGGTTTTTCTGGGAGAATGTAACCGATTCATTCTTTTCCTTTTTCTGTATAATCAAAAGAAATGTTAAGAGAGCGGATAGCTGTGAATTGTGACAAACAGGCTTTTAGAAATTGAGTTCTTAACTGAATTGCTTACTGCTTGTTAAAACCCACACATTATTTGGTAGGTTTTAACATATTCATTACACATTTTGCTTTTTTTGTTAAGAAAGGTTATTAACACATCTGTCTACTCAGAGGTGGCTGCATTTCTTGTGTCTTGATTTCAGATGCAGTTTGGTAATTATCCTCATGGGAGTCAGTCCTCAATTAGTAGATACCTGATAAATTTGAAGAAATGCACAGGGTGTTCATTAATTGAGGACATTTTTCACATTTGGTGAAGTTGCATAAAGAAGTATGAATAGCAGTAAAATCTGAATGTTGGCTTCTTAAATGACAGATTAAACATTCATTATTTTTATATTTTCAGGGAACTTTTCCTTAAGTTTGACATGAAAATTCAACTTCAATGAAATTATAAAATTATGTCTATTGTTTGAAAAATATTGATTCACTCATAGCAGAATCTTTAAATGCTTAAAATTGATACATAAATCCCTAAATTGAGTTTTAATCTCTGAAGATTGAGGAGTAACATGAGGATTCTTAGGCCTCTTAAATCATTATTAAATCATTGCAAGATCTTGAATGCTTACTTTAGAGCTCAGGCCTGCACTTTAGTACATGTGGATTTGGTTAGGAGAGGAAGGACTTAGTATGCAGGTCTTGCTCCTAAACAAGAGGGTATGTTTTATGCAATTTCAGGGAATCGTGCTTGGTATGATAATGGTAAGAATTCAGTTTTACTTTGCAGACAGCTACTAATGACTACACACTTTCAGAAGAGTGTAAGAAGGAGGATTCCTTTATTTAATTATGGGTGGAGAAATACCTTGCATTAAGACTGCTCACAACTGCCTGTTTGAAGATGCTGCTTTTAGTTGCTAATGGTTTTTCTGACTTTGGCCATAAGTGACTTTCAGAAACACCTGCCACCTATGTTTGGTCTTGCATTTATCAGCACTGATTAGAAAATGGGAAAAGTGTAATAAACACTTATAAAACCTTTCTTCTTAGTGTCTAACATGAACAAACATAATTGAATTGTAGGCACCTGTATTTCCCCTTTAAGAATTAATGTTAATATTGATTAAAAACCATCTTACAACTTAGCATGTTTATTTAACAGGGTTAATGAGCCTGCCAGAGCTGATATATTAATGCAAGCATGTTGCTAGTTGTACTCAAGTTGGCTTTAAGTGACCTAATTCAAATACATGCACGTGTACAAAGTTCCAGTGTACAGAGTATATACTGGGAAAAGAATCCTGTAGGTCTCTTACTGAACTCTCGCAGTTAAATGATTTTTCCCAAATTACTTAATGCATATCATTAAGACTCTGTGCACAGAGGATTTTCTTGGCATAGCTGCAGTGGTTAAGAATGTGATTTTCTTTATGCTCTTGACTACTGTTTTAATGTAGTTAAAGCTTTGCTTTGGATACTTGGCAATCTTAAAGATGTTTAGTTGTTCTTCATGCAAACCAGCAAGCTATATGTTTTGTTACTGTATCTTAAATAGTCTACATTAGAAAGATACTTCTTATTTATCCTCAAAGACTGTATTATCAGCAACTTAATTAGAGCCTTAGAATAAAATTTCCTTTCCCGTACATACAGGATATAGTGTATATTTTGAAAGTTCCTTTACTTTTACAGCCATTTAATAGAGAGAAGAAAAAAAAAAAACAAAACATGTAGCTGTTGAGTAAGACACATTTCCATTTCAATTACATTTTTAGGAACAGAGCTTGAAATTTGGCAGATATGTACATGTGGAGAATCTATTTTTGTTTTCCTTGTTAAAATTTGTCCATTATAAATCTTTAAAAAATCATTTAACATGAGGTCATTAGATACATGTTACTTTGGCTACAAAATTATTGGATTTTTCTGCGATCACACAGAATCACAGAATAGTTGAGGTTGGAAAGGACACCTGGAGATTATTTAGTCCAAGGCTTCTGCTCAAAACAGGGTCAGATAGAACAGCATCATGTTGGCTTTTAAGTATATCCACTCAGGAAGACTGAGCAGACAGTTCCTGTGTTCTATCACCCTTACACTGGAAAAGCTTTTTCTTACGTTTAAATAGAACTTCCCGTTTCAATGTATGCCCATTACCTCTTGTCCTTTCAGTGGATACAGCTAAAAAGAGTCTGGGTTCATCTTTATTTCCTTCCACTAGGTATTTATACACATTGACAAGATGCTGGTGCTGCCCTTCCTAATGTAGCTTAGGATGCCATTGGGCTTCTTTCCAGCAAGGGTGTGTTGCTGGCTCAAGGTCAGTTTGGTGTCCACCTGCAGGGCCTGTTCTGCAAAGCTGCTTTCCAACTCGTTGATTCCCAGCCTGTACCAGTGCATGGGGTTATTTCTCCTGAGGTGCAGGACCTTCCTCATTTCTCTGTTAATGAAGGATACTGGCTTCTGTATTGATTGATCCCTGGGTTACATGCACCATGAGTTACTGCCCTCCAGCTGGACTAGAACCTAGCAGTTCAACTGTTTTTTTTTCCAGTTCAGGTGTTCAGTCCTAAGACTACCTGAACTGAAAAGACTGTTGTCTAGAAGCAGCAGGACAAACTTCATTTTGGACAAGCTTTTTCTCTTTTTCTTTTTTTTTTTTTTTTCTCCCAACTATATCAGCTGATCCAATGGCAACAAAAATTCCTCTACCCTTGTTCTACCTGTGTTCTTAGACCATTATAGCTACACCAACATACCATTTCCCCTGCGCTGTCTGTTCATGGCTACCAGGAGTCTAGGGATTTGGCCACAGAAGTAAGGATGGGGGAGATTCATTTTCCTTCCTCTGACCTTTGATCCTCACCATTATCTCAAGGCAGTATGGGGAAGGAAGAGACTGTATGCAGAGTGAGACTTATCTGAGGAAGGTGATGTTCAGAATCAGCTGGGGAGCCTGGGACAGCGCGGTGGGGGATGCAGGGTTGCAGGGGATAGAAAGATTTCTGTTAACATGGGAGGAGCAGAAAAAGATCTCAGGATGTGAGGACAAGACAATGTGAAACTAAACTGTGCACTTCCCAAATGCAAATGCTTGAAATACTAAGTTGCTACAGTGGCAGTAAAGAGCTATGAAGTCCATGGACTAAATGTATGTTTCTTATGTACCCATAGATATGAATTGGATAGTAGTCTACTGTAACTAGTAGTGGCTACTGGAGCTCAAACAATAGGTAACTATTCTATGAACCTAAAAAAATTGAATTATCTTGATGGTAACCTGGTTTGAGACAAGATGATGTGAAAAGAATGATGCAACTAGGACAGGAATTTGAAAAGAAATGCAATTATGGAAACTAACAGAAATTTGCATTTTTAACTAGGATTTAATACTCTCTCATATTTGCAAACCTGAAATCTTTTCACTGAAATAACATTAACTGTGTTTGCCTTATCATTCTAAAGGAATAAGTTACTTTGTTAATAAAAGAGTTTTACATCCTCTGAATAATATGTTTAGTGAAAGTTCAGTGTATAAGTTGAATTTTCTCAGAAAAATGAACAAGAGAGATAAAAGCTGTTATATCTGTTGAAAGTTGTGTATGTACTAACATTAAAAAAATAAAGTATTGGATTTAACTAACTTGTCCTCAGTGAACAATTAATAACCGTTTAACAGCAAGAGTGAGCTTTCATTTCTCTCCCTCAAGAATGTATTTTATGTAGTTATGTGCTTAATTATCCAGCAAATCCCACTTAGATGTGTGGTGACCTGTTTATTGAATGAAGACACCAAAATATTGGAGAACTGGTTTTCATGTATTGTATTAATATGGTTTCAGTCTATTTATTCTTCGTGGCAGTAAAAAATCCCATTTTTAATATACTCATTTTGAAATAGTTTCAACTTGTCTTGAAAATAATTAAAACCAGAGCAATTATATAAAATAATATGAATATAGTATTTTTTACAAAGGTGATTGCACGCTTGAATAAACTTAGTCACTTGACTCATTTAATAAAGCATAAAACCATGAAAAATACAAGGAAGCCAAATGTGACAACCTTATCCTGTACTTACCAGTTGCAGAAGTGAAACAAAAGTTGGGGATTCTATCTAGAATGTTAATGCAGGTGAGACAGTGTCACATGTTGTGTGCAGTTAAAATTCTTAGCATAGCTGATGAGATGAATTTTCTTTTAATCTGTATTTGAATATGCATTACTAATGAGTGAAATTGCTAAATATGTGAAAACTAATCTGTTGATGGGGTTTTTTTTGGGGCCTCCTTTTGCAACATTAAAACTACTTTTTGAAGTTTTTCATTTCATCATGCCATTCTGCAGCATGACATCACACTAGTATGATCCTTCGCTATATTGAAAAATGGCTGATAAGCTGGAGAAAGTGAAATGGCATAAGTGAAGTACTCTTCTGTTGAGGCAACATGATTTTGCCACTTGGTCACTTATGACTGACTTTTTGGTTGGAACTATCAGAGAAGTAAATCACCTGACATGGCTTTTCCGCATGCTCATTGGCAACCAAAGAAAAGCAGCTTTTATTCCTGGATGTATTTCCAGATTTGTTCAGCTGCGATACCTTTCAAATAGTCTTGGAGAATGTGACTCCGTTGTTTTTCCAGATAGCTGTTTTGAAGAACTTAAAACTTGCTAATAGCTACTTGGGGGTGTGGGGGGTTGTTTGTGATATTTTCAGTGTGGCCCAATTAAGTGAGCTCAATTTAATTTTGAACCTCAAGTAAACTTTGTCTACATTTATGTTAAGTGGATCTTTAAATGGAATTGCAACTTTCAGTTTTTGAATTCAAATACTACATTTCAGGTTTTAAATGAATTTTTTTAAAGTGCTTTTTAACTTAAACAAGGATTTAATGCTTTAGAAACATGTATTGTTAATACTATGGACTCTACCTGATAAGAGTTTGAGAAGGTTAGTTTTCCTGTATAATATTCCCTTCATTTTTTACTTCATTGCCATTGGAATTAGAACATCTCCCATACATTATTCTCCATCATCCAGTGACAGATACATACAAATGATTTAGTTAATAGTGTTTCTGCTCCTATTCTCTGCCCCAAGTATTACCACGTTCATTAAATTTAGTATGACTGGATTCTTCTCACTTACAAAGTGTTAATGTGGACTGTGTATGTATGTCTCACATTGCACTTAAGGAACTGTAGAGCTAAATGATACCAGCTTCATGATTTTGAGCAGTTCTTATGCTCTTAGTGGGACATCTCTTTGGAGCAAGCAAAAAAAAAAATAAGGTTCTTGGCCATACTGCTAAATAGAGCCTGAATCTGACCTCCCCTAAAGAAGTTTGGAATAATTGCACATAAATCATAAAACCAGTACAGAAAATATCTTTCCCAGAACCCTAGAATTTTAATAGACATTAAATCATAGGAATGATTGATGATTAATCCTCTGTTGATGTGGAAAAGAGCTCTAGTTTATCGAGAAAGTAAATAAATTTCAACATGTGAATAATGTATTATTGGCAAAAATTCAGTATGTTTGAGTTCAATATATATTTTTAGACTGCTGGTATGACTCACCCTATAGTGTATCCTAATGTTGAAGCTTAGAGGTTAGAAACAATTCAGAAGCCTACTGTTTAAAAGCTAAGTCTTATTAATCTAAAATTATTATGAGTGTGCTCTGTTTTCAAAAACAGTATAAAGGTCTTCAGCTCAGCCCCACTGAGACATCCGAAAATAGTACTGATTCAAGTAGAGCTGTTTCTGTTAAAAACAAACCAAATTAAACCCCACAACTTCACATTTCAGAGAGCAATGAGAAAATACAATTTGCTGATTGTTACCACTTCTTACTGTTTGTTTTTGTTTTCTGGAAGAAAAAAAAAATCACTCTTCCTTTAAAAAGAAATTAATACCTTGGTCCATTCAAGGAAACTAGGGCATGTATGAGGTCTGTGTTCACTGTGAATCACTTGAGCATATTGCACTAATCAGATTGCATTTCTTTAATTTACTGATGTGATTTAAAACTACCTGATTGGTTGGATGCCAATACATGGAGAACTGTAAAATCATACTTCTGTGAAAATGAAGCTATTTTTAGGTGATTTTAGCTACTGTGTTTTCTTTTAGAGCAAAGCTGCTCAGATACATTTCTGGGAGACCAAGAATAATAACTGTTACCATAAATTGGGACAAATATGTTGCTATGAAATACAGGCTTTTATCTATTATTTAAAAACTAAATACAGTCCTACAAAGTTGACTTTGTTTTTTTTTTTAAAATGAATGAATGGCTGTTAAGAGTCACTTATTGTTTATATGCTATAGATAAGGTTTGAAATGAACAAAAGGCAGCACAACAGGAAACATATGCTGTAGTAGTTAGTTCACACCTGCTAACTGCTTTGAATAGGCTTGGAGATAATATCAGGGAATGAATTCATTGTTTAGACCACTGAAACTCTTTCTACAAAATCTGACCCTTTACAGTCCATTCTTTGTCAGGGCACTACTGAAATTCATCCTGCTTTGAAAAATTGTTGTTATGGACATACTTTTACTCAGTGTATGAGTGCAAGCATAATCAATATTCTCTAGTCCTGATGTTCGTTTCACAAGAATGCTTTTGAGCTTTAAAGATTTAAAGACATTTCTCACCCTACCAAAATTCCAGTTTCAGATATATTTCTTAGTGTTAGTTGAATAAATTTAGATACTAGGCTTTCCAAAACTAAAGGAAGAATAAAATAAATAGAAATGAAGAGGTGCATGGATAAAGGGGGATGGTGAAGTACACAGCAGGAAACTTGCAATAATCTTTCTTAAGTTAAAGGAATTTTAGTCAAAGCTTGCATTGTGTATAATGTAAAAAAACTAAAAGGATTAAAAAAAATTAAAAATTTACTTGAATGGGACTGTGGAGTACTGCTTCTGTAATTTAGCTTTTAGTTCTGCTTGCGTACACAGCTTTTACACCACAGTTTTTACTCCCTGCTTTCTCAACAAAGTTTTTTCTCATTCTGAATATCTCCGAAGTTATAATTAGCTCAAGTTTCGTTGATAAGACAGCAGGTGTCAGACAATAATTTGTATTTTATATTCTTTTCCAGAAAGCTCCCAAACATTTGTTATCGTATACAAATGTGCCACAGTCAAAGAATGCTTGTCTTTTGTTGGTGAGATGATGAATGTTTAAAAGTGTGTAGAGAGGCATCTGACTAAGCTACCTTGGCTAGGTAAACAACTGTAAAGGAATATTAAATTAAAACTTACTGTAGTTCATATATACCTAACACAGGGTTTCTTTGTGCTTTTCTTCTAAATGTTTGACACTAACCACCTCTGGGAACAGGATACCAGATTTGGTAGACCACTAATTTTAGCTGCTATGGTAATTCTTATATTTCTGGTGTTTACTCTAATTGTCTGTGCATTTATCATGTTTCTCTCACATTAATGCTTTGACAGACATGTGGCCAGGGGTTAAAAATCAGACAGCTGAAGCTGTTACTGCCTACAGCCCTGGCAATGGACTTTTCTGTCCTCAAGAGTGGAGCATATGATCCACTCACAAATCAACTCCTGAACTACCACAGGTTTCAGCCCAGCATATTAAGGTAAACCAGTTCCAATTTTAGTTTATCCTGATATGTCAGGCTGAAAACTGAAGGGTCAGGAGTTCATCTCTAATCTGCTCAGCTGCCGCTGTTTCGGGGGCAGCAACATCTGTCAGAAGGGGGTTGTGTGCAACTGGGGTAATAACTGATTTAGCTGTTTGTCCGATTTTAGTCTCCTTCCACATGTCTGTCGGGACCTTCAGAGTCTGCACCTACACACATAATTACTGGATTTTTGCATTTTTTTATTCATAAAGTCACCAATGGTCTAATTATTTCCAGTAATATGCAAAATGGAAAACTCAGTTTGTTTTCATTCACTGCACTACTTTAAGTAGTAAATACAGATTGCCACATCTACAGTGTAATGATCCACTGCTAACAGCCTGTTTCCCAAGAGCTAAGTTTGTACCTAACCAGGGTGAAAAAATACACCATTTTATGATGGTATATAAGATCTATTTTTATTCTGTTTTGAAATGTTATTCTTTCTAACTTTAAGATTTTCGTTTTCTATTATAATAATCTAGTGAAATCCTCATTCAAAAATGTATTTCTAATCTTAGTTATTTTAGTAAAGTGATTTTGGTGTTCTAATCTAGAAATGCTGGTGTTTGTTAGGAGAGAATAATACACAGAGGATAAGATAGATGAAATACTATGCATTGGTATTGCAAATAAACTGACAAACTAGCTGGATGTAATTTAATATTGACAGATACTGTATATCATGGCTGAGAACAATAAACACAATATAAATAAAATAGAAGGTATTGAATCAGAATAGGGGGGCTTTGAAAGGAATCTTGGAGTAACAGTCTATTTCTGGCAAGTACCCTTATGAAAGGACAGTTACCAAAAGTGAACGATTTTAAAAAGCATTGGACGTAACAAATCTGGTTAGATTTTTAAATGCATTCTGGTAAGAATTATACTCAAATATTTGCAGTATGTCTTAGCATAAAATGTACCATTTTTCAAAGACAAAAAGAAAAAGAAATATGCTAAGAATCATTACTGTTGGTTTTAGTAATTACTCTTGGTCTGCTTACAATGTAATGTACCAAACAAACAAAAACGTAATTGCGTCTCTGTTTAAAAATTACTGTTACTGTAGAAACAGCTTTAGAAGTAGTTTTGTAAGAACTGTGGTTGATTAAAAACAACTTAACAAAAACAAAAAAAACCCTTTCATTAATGAGGCGTAAAAGTATTACCATGATGTCGATGGGGTATAAATTTACGGTAAGACTAGGCAAGTGGTTTTTGTTCCTGCTTGATTAAATTATAAATCTTGGGCTTCATGTGGATGCCTATGTCTCATGGCAAAGTCAGTGAAAATTGAAGTCTGTCAATAACTGGTGACATCAGATTGTATAGTTTTAAATTTTTAAGTAATTTCATATCAGAGGAGAAGCCAGAATTTTGTAAACCAGCTTGCCTAATCCTTAATGATTAACTACATTCAGCATAACTCTTTCTCTGAGCCATTTTAATCACTATTGTGAGGAAAACTGAGAATGCATCAGTTACTGTACAAATGTAACTGCTCTTAAAGTCGTGTCCCTAGAGTCTGAAGCACTTGGAGGAGCAGAATAATCCTGTTCCATAAATTAATAGTAGTTGTTGCTTTGTTGTTATGCCCTGGTTTTTTTCCTATGTAATTATTTTAAAGATTTTTTTTATTTTTCTGTTTTTATATAAATGCATATACACTCTTCTAACACTGGCAAGGAAATTGAGTAGCTAAATTGATGCTAATGCGTTTGTGCTTGTAAAAAACTTTTAATATATTATTGCGGTTGTCTTTAAAATATTTACTATTATGCCTTTATTTTCTTAATTTTTAGTGATATTTAGTAAGCACTGATAACTCATGATAATTAAAAAAACTGTTGATTGCAGAGAAGAGTTATTAATTGTTGACAACTATTGCCTAAATTTTCTAAATAGGTATTTCAAAGGCTAAGTGATCTGGAAGAATGTTATTGACCTTCATTGTAAAAAGTTTTGTCTGAAATCATAAATCAGTATAGCTAATTTTCTTTCCACCACTCTGTATTTGTCCTTGTTAAATGTGATTAGATGTTCTGATGTGCGTGTAATATTAGAGAATTAAAGCCATATAGATGTGGACTGTATTATGAAAGGTAGCAGGTAAATTCATTGATTTCCTTAGGTATTTTAGGAGACATATACTCAATGGAAAAAATCCTGGTTTTGTAGTGGTTTTAGTAGACTGACTTTAGTGAGTCTAAATCAATAACAGGTTTTTCAAACCTGTGTTTATGCATTCAGCCAGACAGCATATGACATCTATGGCTAATCTCACCTGCTGCCATTGCCTGTTCCTTCTCACCTGCTGCTATTGCCTGCTGTTACTTACTTGACTTTCAAAGGAAGTGAAGGTTGGTGCAACACAATTAAGAGAAGCAAGTTTTGATCGATTGATAGATATTTAGTTATATTCTTTAGTTAAAACCTTACTTTATATTGTAAAGCTCAATCTTTATTTTTGAAGAAGCAACTGAAATTTTTGGCTACTAGGGGCTGTTTGTGCTTTCATTTCTGTTAGCATGGACATTGGATTAATGAAATAAAGTACTTTTTTTAATTAACAATTTTCCTTTCTTTTCCTTCCTTTTCTCCCTTCATGTGTTTTTTAATTATTTTTCTTCTGATTACAGCCCATAGTTGCAGAGCAGTTGGTAGCAGTGGGTGGCAGTCATAAATCCATAGATTTATTGTCATAGATTTCTGTAGCCTGGCTGCCTGCTGCTACAATTACCAGCTTAAAATCAACTGTGGAATTTGACAATTTGGAGGAGGATTTTACAAAAATTAAGATTTTAAGGAGATATTTTTAGTATTTGTAACTCGGTTCTCACAAAGTCAAGGGGCTGTGCTCTTTGAAAGCATCTGGTAATCTTTCCATTTCTGACAACATTTAAATAATATTTGAGAGATTGTTTTGATAAGGTAACAAAGCAATTATATTGATACACTTGTACAGTTGAAATCATGAGGGTTTCAACTGTAAATTACTTTCTTGTCATTGCATCAGTTTACTGCAGATATTAATAAACTGTATGTGATAATACTGATAACATCTGTACTTTAGAACACAGCAAACAGATTTTTGTGTTTGTATCATAGCAGACTAAGAAGCTCTGTTTTGCAAGGGCTAAGGTGGGAACCAGTGGTTTTTTTCGTGATTCTTACTTGCCACACCCATAGCTCTGCTTCTTTTGTGTCTGGTAGCGTATTTACTTTCAATCAATCTTCCCTATGCTTTTCTTAACTGAGATTGTCTTTAACTTGAATTTTGTGGCAGACATATTTTCAACTACTATCTTCTCTATGTTCATTTTCTTCACAGGAACATAAACCATGGCTGAGTCAAGGACCTCATGGGCTGTCATTTTAACTATGAATTATGCTTTCCATCTGCCTTTATTTCAGTTTGAGCTGCAAAATTATGAATTGTATTTTAACTTTTCTCCCTGTTACTTATGCAATCAGGTCTGGATTTTGTCTGTGTTAAAAGTTCTTAAAAAACCTGGTTTAGGATTGTCTGATATATGTCTACAGTTGGAGTACATAACACATAAATTGGTATTCTGACAAATCCTGCTGGAGAAGCAGCAAGGACTAAAAGACTGCAATTAGGAGTTAATGGTAACATAGACTGGGGCAGAAAGTAAAAGTCTTGTGTATCCTTTCTAAGAATAAATATTTGAGTACTGCACTACCTCAGATAGTGTCTCACACGATTCTTTATATAAAAAGAAAAGAAATTTTAGTCCTAGTTATGACATCACTGATTTAGTTATAAGACTCAGAATATTATTTTGAAGTAGCTGGCAGATAACTAAATCTGAATTTTATTTTAATATGATTTTAATAATTAATGTAGCAATCAATAGAGTATACTTTCACGGAGATGATTGATTGAAGTATCCTTTAATTGCAGCCTTTAATTAGAATTGATGGCTCACCACCCTAGCTCTTGTCTATTATATTAATAATTAGAAAATTGATTTATTTCCATTTTAATTTTGACCCACTGGGAGCTATGTGGCTCAAAATTCACATGCTTGCAAATGAAGGTGACTTGCTGACAGTGACGATATGTGTAAAAAATATATGCGTGTAAACTATAATTGTTAGTGTAGTTCTATTTAATCATGTCCTATCCAATTATTTATTTTAGGTGATGTAAAGGAGCAGTGGCAGTTACTGGGCTGTTTTGCTTCTGTATTTGCTGTTTTGTTGTTATGCTAAATACTTCTTTTTTTGTCTTAAAGACAATGACAGGAGAGCTTTGCAGTGGCAGTTGCAAAAATGCCTGGTGGTTGATACGAAAAGACTTAAGATATTAACATTATCAAATATGGTTTGATGCGTTTTTTTATTCAGGCTCACTGTTCATTTTTTTCTTATTAGGCCTTTCATACTAAAGATTTAATTAATTTTAGACAGCAGCTCATTATTTTTTTTACTTACAAAATACTGAGAGGTGTGTATGTTTCTGTACATATTTATATAAAAATATCTTCCCCATGGACAAAGGAAAGCCTTACATTCATCGTTTTTAGTTATGATTGCCCTACTTTCTTTTCCACATCCATTTGCTTTAATAAACCTCCAAGATCTAAAGAATATAGTGTTCTTTTTCTGACACTGGAAAAAAAAAAAAAAAACAACCAACCAAACAGAAAGCTGTCTGAATCCTTTGTGGTGACTTTGCAGCAAACTGTAGTTCACTCTGTTTTTTCATGCCCTCCAGGTGACCTGTTAGATGAGATACTATAGTGTTGATTAGCAAAGTTAGTGTTATCTTACCTATTGTAAGAAATACTGTAAGCACAAAAGTCAGTTCTGAATCCTTGCTGTCTTAGGCAAATGATGTCTGTGGGTATAGCAGAATATGATTAGAATGAAGTTGAATTTTGTAGTAAAAGTGTCTGTGTCGTGTGTATTAAACAGATACAGAACAAATACATTTCCCAAAAGAAAAGCTGATCTCATTGGTGAACTTCTTTAAATTCTAAAGGTTTATTCTTCTGGATTCCCTGAGAGTTGCCTTTTTTTATCTTGGCTGTTCAGCCATTCCACTACTTAGAACATATATGATAAGTATTTGAATGCAATTGACTTAGAAGATATTCTTGAATAATGCGTGGAGAAATCTTGATTATTTTAACCTAGATTTATATGTTCATATGTAGACCCAGTGAGCAAATAAAGATCTTTTTTAGTTGCTTTCTGATTGGTTATTACTTTAGAGACCTGAGATGCACATTTTCTAGGAACTTTTTGTGACATGCATTGTAGGCAGATATGTATTAGATAGTTGAGCAAGATTCAAATTCGTGCTCAGGAACAATCACCTCTGATCTTCAGTAGCACATGAAATTTCTGCATCTTACAATTCTTGCCAGCTCCTTCAATCTGATAGTGGTTAAGTGATGTTTGACAATTTCCCAAATGAGCATCAGCATTGTAGTCATTTATATGTTACCACTATACCTTGTAGTGGCTGCATCAGAGAAGTGTCTTGAAGGGGTTTCCTTTACAAGATTTGGTTTAGAGCCAACCTGGAAAGAAACGCAGTTCTAGCAGGACACAATGATAAAATAAAATTGAATAGGGAAAAGAAAATTTACATCACCATGCCAGAATTCTGAAGCAGACTAACTTGTATAAATCGGTCTGCAGGATATATGACACTTAGTTTGTTATGTTAGCATTAATAAGACTAAAATAGCAGTTTTTCAGAATATATGTATGTGTGCTTCTACATATATGTTGTCAGGAGAGGGCAAAGTTGAAACACAAAATTCAAGCTTAGATTGCCTTTGGATACATGCCATACAAAGCAGTCTTTAATAATAAGAGCAATACCTGCCTGCAAGTAATACAACAAAATATTGTGTCTTTCTAAAATTTTATTGGAGAGGTACATTATCTTTAATTAACTTTTTTCTGAATTGTGTGTGCCAGAGATTGTGACATAACAAATAAGGAAATATAACTCTTAGAGGTATGCAGCACCTAACGCCACCTTCATACTTGTAAATCTCCTTTTATGCTGCCTACACTTAGTTGATAGCCAGAAGGCAATTCTCCCAGTGATTACTGATCACTGTAAATAAATGTAGAATAGAAAAAATAGGTGGCTTTTCTGTCTTATTTCTCTCTGGTTTTTACCACCACTGTGGAAAGCTTCTGAAGGGTAGAAAAAGGAGAGATTTGTGAGAATCAGACAAATGAGTGAAAATTTCTGTATCCCCTACTTCAGAAATTCTCACCTACCTGAGCTTGTGGCCTCCACAGCAACCCAAATCATATATTTTTAGATATTCCACTATTAAGATACCATTTTTCTTAACCAACAGCTTATTCCACACTATTTTCTATTTTTTTCACACTTATTTGCATTTTACGTCTGTCTGGTGCTACTGAAGGAAGTCCCCAGGGTGTCTGCAAGGAAAAGGTGAAACTGCATTTGAAAGGAGCCTCTGTCTGCTTTTGGAAAACATTAAACTTTTTACTCTTAGTTCCTTGAGGATTACTGCTGCAGAGTTTCATGTCACTGGCTAGATCTGTAGGGAAAGGAAAGTAGAACTACTACTTTGTAGGAAGATCACAAAACCTGGGTTATTATGTCTGTTGGGAGTCTTGCCCTGCTGTAGGAAACACTGCTTTCCAAGGGTAATTTTTTTAATGAAGAGAAAAATTTCACTGGGGAAAGGAGAGGAATGAAAGAGAAAAATGTTTCTTGTCTTAGAGCTTTTTGGTATTTGTAAAGGACTGATATCTTGTTGATCCTTACACTGTCCATTGGAGATGAAATTGTTCTGTAGTATGTCTGTACTCAGGACAAAATATTAAGGGCCTATTAGGAGCTGCTAAGAATTAAACACTACAGCTGCTACACACATAAGGAAGCTTCCTCTTATAACCAAGAAAGAGAGCTATGGTAATGTGATCCTATTTCTATCATCCATCTGAGAATACAACTTTCATTGGTATCATTTGCTCATCTTGACAATGCTTTTCAAGCTTGCCAAGCTTTCTAAGGTCTTGCCTAACACAGCAGAGCTTTGGACTTTAGCTACAGGAATTCAGCTTTGACACTATTTCAGAGAGTTCCTGGACTCTGTCATGATCATCCTTTTGCAAGCTGGATACTGTCTTAGTCCTATAAAATAGAGTATCCTATTTTAAAAAAAGTAACTTGCAGCACACAGCTGTCCTGTCACATCAGTGATAAAATACATTTCATATGTTGATATCTGTAGATGTCAACAGAGATGAGATATGTAGATTTCATAAGTTGATAAAGTCTTTGCTTTATTTTATAGCTTTATTGGAAGGCATATCTATAATACCAGTAAGTAACACTACTTTATAATTGTGATTTGATTCACTGATATAAGAAGTTTCATTTAAATAAATTCTGCTAGCAGTGTTGAGTTGCACCTGAGCCAATGTAGAATAAAAATTATTCTATTGCCAACCTCAAAAGACTCTTGACTGGGTCATGGTTGATAATATATTCTAATTATGTATGTGAGGAGCAAACATTACAATAATAATCAAATACTGATACTTAATCTGCAATGCTAACCTGGTGCAAGCTCAGGTGGAATGCTATGTAAAATTGGTTTGGTTTGATTTTAAACTTGGAAGAAAGTTAATGAGTAAAAATATCTCTAATAAAAAATAGCACTGATTCTGTTATAATTTAATCATTT
Organism: Strix aluco; assembly: GCF_031877795.1. Taxonomy (NCBI): domain Eukaryota; kingdom Metazoa; phylum Chordata; class Aves; order Strigiformes; family Strigidae; genus Strix; species Strix aluco. Next base: position 99,706,428 of record NC_133934.1, on the reverse strand, counting down.
TAAAAGTTCAGGAAAGTGGCTTTTCAAATTTAATCTTATAACTTCTGTAGCTGTGATGATTGCTTATAAATGAACAGCTGCATCTTCATTGCCACAGGCTTAAATTAAAGTCCCAAAGTCCCGCAGGTTTTGAATTCCATAGCACATTAGCAAGAAACCTACAAATATAGAAAGGCTCATGTTCTAAGTCTGAGCACAATCCATGTAATATTCATGATTAGTAAGGCAAACAAAATACATTCTTACACAAAATGCTGCAGTGAAAACCACTATAGAAATTACAAAGTCCAAAATAACAAGGGTTACCATAGTCAACAGAATAACGTCATATATTTCATGCTTACTTTTAATTTAAAAAATTAAATTTTAGATGCAAATGTATTTCCTTTACCTCATTTGTATTTCTCACAATTTAGTAATTAAAGTTAAAATAGCTCTCATTGTTTAAGCTGTTGCTTTTTTCTCTCTTTTGTTCAATTTGGTATTGACTTATAAACTCCATGTTACTGCTTTCCTTTGTACATATATAAACACCTCAGTTAATCCTTGCTACTTCTTTTTTCTTCATTTCAATCATTTAATCATATATAGAACCCTACAGTCTGTAGTATCTTTTCTTAGGAGTGGTACAAAAAGCTGTGAAAAATGCAGTGATTGGGGGGAACATGGCCGCATAATTCTTCATCTCAGAATATAACTGTCATGAATGTAATTCAGAGCGATCTTGGTATCAGAATGTAAGCGTCATGTCACTCGAAAAATTCCTCCATGTATTTTGAGCAGGAAATGCAAATTCAATGCACGGTAATCAGAAAATCTTCATTTTTTTAATAGAAATAAATATCCATTTTCTACACTTGACACAGTTTAGTCACCCAGTATTTGTTTTCTAGTCAAAAAGTTCAACTCAGAAGCTAGTCTTAAGGAGGAGTTTGAAAGATTGCAAGAGTCCCTTTAAAGACACTTGGTTTGTTTCATAAACATGTTTCTAAGGGCACCATTCGTGACTATAGAAAAGGTTTATACATTTTATTGAAAGGCAAAGTTCAAAATGTACTAGTCCTAGTTTATCAAAAATGTACAAAAAGACTAAATAGACAGATGCAAAATAGTTGACTTCTGATTTTTTTTATTAGTATATGCATATACTATTGCTTCTGAATATATCACTCTTCAAAGAGGAGCAAGACACTTTGTTTGATCAGCCTCAGCATTACTTTGCCTGATGTTCCTGTGAAACAACGTTGAACCCTTTACTAACATGATCCACATTTGTCAAAGAGGTGAATATCTCTCAAATAATTAAACCTGTACATGCTTTGTAAAAATAAGCATCTGTGGATTGGAGACTGATGCTACAAAGGCCTCCAGTAAAGGAAGGCATCAGCTAATGCCAATATTTGCTGTCCCCAGAAAATCAACAGCTCTGGGAAAAGCTTCAGTCAGAGCCTGCACCCTCTTACCTTAGACACAATGATGCAGATCTGTAGGGAAATAGGCTTTATTAATTCCAGCTTCATGAAATTACTTGGATTTTTTTGATGTTATTTTTGTTGTGATTCTGATCTTGTTTTTTCTCAGGAGTGGGGATTAAAAAAAAAAAGAACATTTTGTATCATGCAGGAGTAGACAATCCATGGATTTAAATTGGTTGTCTGTGAGAAGATTAAGAAATCTAATTAGGCTGGAAAGTTCTTTTTCAAATGGACAAAAATAATTTGCTTGAATTAAAGCAAAATCTCATGAATGATCGAAGAATAGGGATTGTACTGCATCTGTTTTATTCCCATTTTAGGATGTATTAGTCTGTTATTAAGTGTTTATACACCTTTTAAAATTCTCCTTGTTTATTCAGTGCTAAAATAAATTTCAGAATTAGTAGGAATTTCACTCCTATTTCAGGCTGTTTTACTGTTTTTTCAAAGAGAAACTTAAAATTAGATTTGGAGAAAAGCAGGTAGATTTTAAAACCTGACATAATTCTGATATACTTGGTCAATAACAGCATTGGGAACCAGTCCCCTTACAACCTCTAAACTGTGAAAAGAGAGGATATCCTGTTATTACTGAAGCTTTTTTCAGTTAGTGACTTGTTCTGAGTAGGTACAAATTAAAGTTTTAGAAAAGAATATTACTGCATACAGCTGTGAAACATGGTCTAGATCAATACAAGGTATCAGTAGACAGTTTTCACTTTGTTTATGCTATTTCCATCTGTGATTAGAAACTACTTACTGCAATTTTGTATTTCTAGACTTGAACAAATGCTTCTTGCTAGGCTTTTGCCTTAAAGTAGTACACAACTCCTCGTTTGTAATTGTAGTTGAATCTGTTTCACTTTAGAGAGCTATTTTTTAATGTATTTTGCATGTACCCGCTCCCAGAAACATGTGCTTGATATGTTTTAAATACCTATATCAAAAAAAGGTGTAAAACATGGATATGCTTATATGCAATCAGTTCTCTGATTAAAAAAAATTATTGAAAAAGTTGAGCAGTGTTTATTTTGGGGGATAATTATTTTGACTACATCTAGGTCAAAATGATCAAAATGTATTACTAATAGGTGTTCTGCCTGGGTACATTATTTGAGTGGTGCCAGTTCTTCTGCCTTTTCCTCAAATTCTGCTGTTCCCAATCAATTGTCCTGTTAGACATAATTTATCTCAGCCTATACTCAAAGTAGCTTGTCTCCTTTGATGTTAAGTAGTGTTATTTAAGAATTATTAAAAGTTTCAGCTGCCAGTGCTTTGGATATACTAATTTTAAAATTAATTTTCCTATTCAATTTATTTCAGTACAACACTTTTCATGTGAAAAATCCAGTTTAGCTAGTCTTTGTTTACTGAAGCTTCAAATGTATTCTTGAAAATGCAGCTTGTTGATATTTAAATAACAATCCCAACCTTAGCAAGCCATCATACTGCACCTTTTCCACAGATTAGCATTTTGTAGGTCCTCTCTCCAAAATCCAAAGATAGATGTTATTTTTTCAAAAAAGGATGTGAAAAGGCTAGTGAGTGGCGAACTATGAAATCTTAAAGACTTCACAAGTAATTAAGTTGAGGGCAAGCAAAAGTTATCTTGATTGATGGCAGGTCATATTGGGGAAAAAAGGAAGGGGTGGGGGGCTATCCCTGCTCTCCCATCCTCCTCAGGCGTGTAATTGCTTTAGCACATTTTCACACATATGTTCAGTTTAGCATACATTCCTGCCTTAGGTTAACTTGGCTTGCTAATACATGTGAAATATTATACTTTATCAGTGTTGATGCCTTCTGAATTTGTCACAATAATATTAAAAAAACATATCAGAGAACTACCACTCACTCTGATGCTATTATTTTTGGGGGTAAGAGATCATAAGGTCTGGGGAGTGCAAATGCTCTTTAATAATCCAACTCTTGCTGGCCAGTGTCATCTTGCTGTAGGAGTGCCTGTCCTGTGCTCTAAATCCTGTGATGGAAAGTGGAGTACCAAGTGAGACGGGAGGTTTGGAATGGTGTCGGTATTTGTCTCTTCCTTCAGCAGAATTACTGAGCTCCAGCTCCTTTCCTGCAGCAAGGGAGAAATTCTGCAGTTGGAGAGGAAGAGAGGAGCAACAGAATAGCTACTGTACCTTCCCTCCTACCCATTCCTAACATACATACCTGCAATGCTCCCCTGCTGCTGAAGTAGAGAAGCTATATGACCATCCCTTGTTTACTGTTGGGGAAGGAAACTGACATAAGATAGCTGAGAGCTGGGCCATTCCTGCTACCGAATTCATACAGGTAGTTAGTACAGAATAGGTGCTGTTCTCAAAGTTCACATTCTTCATTTATAATTCTGCTGCCATCCTATAAAGATAAGCTCTCAGGCAAACAGAGAAAGGAGACAATTTCGTGTGTATTCCCATCAGTAGAGAGTCTGATTTTTTAGAGGTGAACTTGTCTTTTCTCCTTGCTTATTCAGGAAAAGAACTGGTGAGTCTCTTAATTCTGTGAAGTTTGTCTTATGTTACTGCACAGCAGGGCCATGTAGGAGTACCTGAGCATCAGCAACTTACGCAGATTTGTTAGAAATTGCAGCCCACAGGGAGGCTCTCTGGAAGAGCAGCAGTGGAAAAACTGTTGCCTTGGAGTCATCTGAGCTGCAGATTCCTCTTTCCCACTGATTTTTGAGGAGGTTTTCTGCGCATGATGTTCAGCTTGTGGTTTAACTTGAGGGGGAGATTTATTCTTTAGACAATTACATAGTAGTTTTATTTCCAGTGGGTTTATTTATTTCATGTTGGTTTACACAGATTGCTTGTGCATTTTGCTACACATAACTTTAATTCACATTGTTGTAATATTCTCTTTGCAAAGTGAAGGTAAATGTTTACTCTGACTTTCAGGGAAAGTTTTATAATCACAATGTCAGTGTATGAATAGATTTGATCATCCTGTTTTAATGTGACATCTTTTATTATTTTTCATTATCAAATGCTTAATAACCTGACAGTCTCCATCAGAGACAGTACCTTGTATGGATTCATATTAGAAAGTATCATTCTTTTTAGCTTATCAAGATGTATCCAATTTGATATACTGAAAGATTAGCAGGTGTCTGCTAGGTAAATAATTAGCATATTTAAGGATGATAAAGGATTTCTGTGTTAGGACATATGGAAAATCTTAAACCAGAATCTGTCAGAAAAGTATTTCTTTCACTTTTTAAAAAGGGAGTTACAGGATTTCCATTTAAAAAAAAAAAAAAAGGGGGGGGGGGACACAAAAGAACAAAAACTCAGATAGGCCTAAACTGGTTTTATGAGTTTGATGTAATGCAAGAAAATGTATGACATTTAAGTCTGTCTAGAAGAATCCAGTGGTTGGTTTATTGGCTTAAATTTATCTCCTTAATACAGAAAAGAAATGTGGAGAATGAAACTCAATAGTATTTTCAGTAGATTAGTAATATGTTCAGTCCAGGTTCTTATCTCACAGTCAGATTTATGTTGAAGAAGTCTATGAACTTTCAATGACATCAGTGGCAATATCCATAGGTTTAAGGATCTGGCAGTGACATTGTGGCTGTTAACATTTTGACTGCGTTTATTCCAGTTGAATTCGGACACCATTCAGTTTCTAAACAGGAATGCTTGACCCACTCTTCAAAAGCAGGAGAAAAAAACCATGTTCTTCAGCCCTGTTCTTGATCAGTGAAGTTGCACAAGGTAGCTTCCTAGACTTCCTCAGATCCAATAACGTAAACAATGACATGTGGTAGCATTTGTATAAACATAAAATTGTGACATTATTGTTTTGAAGAGTTGAAAATACTTGCAAAATGACTGGCCTGTCAAAAAGGCTCCTGTGTGGACCAGCCATAGTACTGGTAGGAGATCTTTTGTTCACTTCATCTGATTCTCTTTCTGATGTTGAAAAGGTGCAGAAACTAAAGAAAAAGCTAAGGTTCCTAACCCTCTCTCTTTTTTTTTAATCTTCTGTGGACTTTTTAGACCATGCAAAAAATGAATTTCAGCAAGATCTTTAGCTCATTGGTACTGAACTTGCCAAGTCCATTATATCTACCTTGACTATTTTAAAGGTAATTTTGTACAAGAATGAAAATAGTTCAGCAAATATCTGTGAAGCAGGAATTTTTGAGTGCTTAGGAGAAAAGAATATGTAGCTGTGTGATGGCTATAAAAATAGAGAAAGAGCAGCTGTCATCCAGTGCAAAAAGTTGAGAAAAAGTTCTATTTAGGAACAGTCTGCCTACATAACATTTTCTACTCCTTTTTATTGTGGACTTTTATGACAAAATATTTTTGAATTTATATAAATCTGCTGGTGGGTGGAAATGATTCTGACATTTGCTTTTGGAGGGAAATACCTCTTTTTATTGACACTTCAGTTTACCTCTTACTGTATCAAAATAATTTTACACACTGCCTTATTCTTACATTCAGGCAATGCTTTTAATGTTATATAGCATTAATAGTAATTGTTATAGCTTTAGTATTAAGAGTAATTCAACATTTACATTGTAGCTATCTCTGGAAAACAATATTGTGTTACGTGTGTTTATATAGTGAGCCTTTGAGGAGGAGCCTGGTGTCTAATCTAAGCTAATACTCAAAGCTCCTTGTATGGTTAAGGATAGAGCATTGTATCTTTGTGGGATGATTCCATCTGAAGGTAGACGGGGTGCACAGTTCACGGACGCCCCGTCTTTCTTAACCAGCTACCTTGGAGTTGATGCATAAATTTTAGAAAGCTAAATTTAGACGGAGATAAATGCCGTTCATAGAAAAAATAACAGGACACACTATAAAGGGATTACAGTCTGGAAATCAGGAAGGAGCTAGGAAACAAAAATAACTGTGGCATACTAAATGCACGGGCAGCAGTCACAAACTCTTCCTACCTGCTTTCTGTATAAACCCTGGACTAGAAGTCCACTGCTAGATAGCAATGGATTTATTTAAGCATACAGCAGCTAAATTCTACTATGAGCAGAACATGGATTTGGACAAGCATTTAGAGAGGAAAACAGAAGGAGCAAGATATGAAAAGATGTGTATCTTTGTGTTTGCACATGTGTTTTTGTATGTGCCCATTCTGTATGTGTGTTATAATGACAGCATCTAAGTGGGAGCTCATCCTGGTTTTGACATGACAGCATTCTTCCTAGTCTTAAAACATAAGGTGTATGTGTCCTTGACTCTTTTCTTGTATTTCTGCACTGGGATGTAGAATAATTCTTACGATGCCGTTGCTTTAGTGTGTGTCTCTGCATTTTATCCTTACCTGAAATTACTTTTGACTCTAGTGTTCATCTTGAACACTATAGATAAAGGCAATTTCTTGCAGGATCATGACTTAAATTAAAAAACATTCAATAGTAATAATCATACTCTTGAAAAATCATGTTTTCATGATCGCTGTCAATGTTTTCTTGCAATGTATAAAAAAATTATACATGCAATTACAAATATTTTAATAGAATCCTTAATCTAAACCTTGAGTATAAGCTCATTTACCCGAAATTTGGTATTTGCTTCCTCCAAACAAATGCATAATAACGAATGTATCTGGTGATGTGATTTCTTGAGAAACTGGCCTTACCTAGGAGGATTTTCCAAAGCTTTTCATGTGCTTTTAAACTATGGAACTTGAGAAATATTTTTGAGGAGAAAAGCTCCCTTAGTGATTTGAACTGTTATCGCTCTAAATTATAAGATGTATCAGTTCCTACAATTTCTCAAAGTATATTTTACTGTTTAAATGGATGGATTTTTTCCTTTGGTAATTGTATGTGTAGGAGGTACTATTAACAAAGGTTCATATTACTATAGCATAGCATGAAAGCTGTAATTGCCAACTGAACATTATTTTGCATGAAAAATATTCTTAAGTTCTTTTGTTGATATGAAAATTCATTCCAGATATCTTAAAAAACATGCAATTTTTTTTTTCCACTTTGGTCTCCTTTTCCAAAAATAAGGTCATCTCTTTTTCTCCAGCAGATTTGGTTTTGTGGTGATATTGTGTGTGCTTGTTTTTTAATGATTTGGAACACTTTTTCTTCTCAGAGACCTTCACATTTTCATCAAACTTAGGTATTGGATTTTTATTAACATGTTTATTTATTTATTTGGATGCTTACTGTTCACTGATAGAGGAAAAATAGTGACTATGCAACATTCCAGGTACCTTGGTAATCTTAAAAATATATGAATTAGCAAATTATTATATTATACATTATTAGAAAAGATTTATAAGAACCGTAGTCACAAGCCCATTTCCTTTTGAAAAAATGTTTTGAGTCGAAGCATAATGCTGTCCATCAACCATGTTACCACTGTTAAGAAGAAAAAATCAAAAATTTTTAAATTTTGAATTTTTAAATAGAAAATTTAAAGTAGATTTCACTCTTATCAGAGAATGTCATGTAATTTGGGAACCCTAACTCATCTGATTTTTTTTTAATAGATGGGACATTTAAATAGCAATGAATAAATTTAAATATTTTGTGTTTTGTTTAAATTCTATATTTTGTATTCCCATTGTTTATCATATTGTTCTTGAGTACAGATACCTGTAGGAAATGTGTTCACTTTCCAACTTCAGGAAACTGAGGATGAGAAGATGACAGTTTAGCCTATTTACCGAACAATTTGGGAGCTAGAAGGGAAAATTAATATGGGGTTGTTACCCCAAATACTGTTTTGGGGAAGTTCTTCTCTGACTTAAAATTTATTAGCAGCAAAATGTAAAAATTCTTCTTGATCCCTTTTTAACTGCTTTTACAGTTAGATGTAAACGTTATGATGGAATCAGGTGGGTTTTGATTTTGTTTGTTTAAACAGTAGTTCCTTTGTTTTAGATCATTTTACAAATAATGTACAAGACAACCATTTCCCCAAACAGATTGAATAAAAGCATAGTGCTTCTGTCCATAGTTTGAGGTCTTTCTTAATTCTAGAGCTTTTATTTTCCAGAAACATCATTTCCCAAAGCGTAATTAGGCTGTGCTCACTTTCATTGCAGCCCTTTGCCATTGATTTGCACACATGCTTTCTCTCTGAGAGTTTCTCATCTAACTAAACTCCTCTATAAAACTATAGCAAGACAAAATCTCTTTGCCCTTTGCCTTTGGTTTTGGGAAAATTTACCAGCTTTTGCAGTGGAATCTACAGGGGTCTTTTTATGAGTAACTCTTAAACAAAGAAAAGTAGTCATAATCCTTGTTTCCTGTCTTAGACATAACAGTATAATAATAATCAGTAATTCCTCATCTCTCTTTATATAATACAATTTTTGGGAAATAATCATCAAATCCTTAGCTAATATCCAAGAAAATGGTTTATATGCAAGGGATTGTTTTCTTTGTAAGATGACTCATCATCCCTTTTAAGCCTTTAATAATTACAAGGTTTGGGTTCTTTTCCTTTTATTTAAATCTTTTTAATTTCCTAGGTTTCTCTCTCATATGAGAATAATTCATTTCGTCAGACTCATAACTATGTTAAACCAGGATTCATGTAATTCACTCTTGTGACCAGAGCACAATGGACTGTAAATTTGAACTTTTCCTATAACTGAGAACTCATGCAGTTCATATATTTTACAGAATTTTAAAACTTGATTCATTTCAATATCTGAATTCTAGTGAAGAGGTCACTTATTTAAAGTAAAACAAATTGGTCTAGATGTGAGTATGAATATATATATATATGCACATATATGTTCATGGCTATCCATATGCCACACCTAAAAGACATGTTATCAATATGAGTTCAGCAGTTTCTTCTGCTAAGGCTAGTAAGGCTTCCTGTGAACACCTGTTAAGAAAATATTAGGGGACTGATGTTAGAGGACCCCAAGTTCTAACATGTATTTTTGCAGATTTCAGCAAGTCATGTGTGTAGGTGCAAGTGCATGGTAATCATCATATCTGTTAATGTGTTTCAAGAAATAGACCACTCTAACTTTCTGCTTTTATTAGATGCTTGACTCATGTAAAGTATAATGTAGCTGCAGAAAACATTAATGGAATTTCAGGAGGAATAATTGCAGATAAAACTTTAAAGGGAACAGTTTATTTCTCGCTGAAAGAACAATGGAGGTGTAGTGAAGCTAAATGCATCCAGTCAGTAATCTTGAAATTTAAAATCAAGGATGCCCTGGTTTTATAGCAGAGATATAAAGAAGATCCTTACAGGGCGATATTTCCTTTCAATTTCATAGATTGCCTTCAATATTTTCTTTCTTTATTCAGCTATTTTAATTGCTATTAAAATTGCTATTTAAATTTTTAGTCAGGGAAGGTTGAGTTTTACTCCCTATTTGTGTGTTCTGAGTTCCAAAATTATTTTGTCTGGATGAAAACAAATGCAGAACATCAATGCTCTAGAATTGCTATCAGCCCTTGTTTGCCCTTTCAGGTTGGAAAGTCTATTAGCTCTCAAAACAAACCTTCGTGATCTGTCTTTCTGTGTGCAATATGGGAACAGGCTCTATATTAAGACCAATTAGTTCTCTCTCAAGAAACAAAGGTAAAAAGACAGGAGGGAGACGAGGACTGAAGAATAAAACCGTCTTTTTGAGATTTCTGTGACACTTTGCACATATGTGGGATATTCTTATGTGTTGCATTTAAAGTTGTGTACGTTTTGTCATTTATATGACAAAGGTTTTTCATATCTGTGTAAGGCATTGTGAAATACTGCTAATACATATGAATAAACCAGATTTTTATAGTCTGACTTTTGTTTGCTGAGGTTTTATGCAAGTGTAGAGAGGAAATGTTATATGCAAGGAAGAGTTTATCTGATTTTCACGTTAAGTGTGTAATTGACAAATTTTACATTGCTTGGGAATGGTGTCAAAGTGGAGTCCTATTTTACCAAGAGCTTCTGCAAGATCGGTTTTAGGCTGAAAGAGTCGGTGGCGGTGTTATATAGAATCTGACTCTACAGGCCATTTGATGATGGATCACAAAAATAAACGTATGGGATGTTAGGGTTAGTAGACTGCTGTCCTGTGAGTTGTCAACTAAAAAGCTTAATGCAAATCAGCTGATGAGAGACTGTAGTGCAGCCTTTCATTTAGCTAAGGTTTTTGGCTTTGGCTCCTCTGTCAGGTTTTCCCTTTCAGTGTCAGAGATCGGCATGGTATGCTGGAAAAATAGAAGGAGATTTAATTAGTGGATGTATTGGGATTACCCTGGGCTGGTAATACATTGTGCTTTTTAGGTTTTCAAATGCTCTTTAAGATTGATGTAAAGTAGAGTCACATAAATGCAAGACAGTCCTTTCTGAAAGGTACAGTGCGTTCTCCAAAACATTTCAACTAAGGTTTCTGTGAACACAGTAGAACTCTTACACATTCAGAGTCTTTAAGCAAACACTTAAAGTTTAATGGTAACCATATATAGATGTATGCCTGTTAAATATAGAAATAAAGATGTTGAATGCATCATCCTGTTGCATCTTCTACCATTTATTCTAATGGTTGTTTTAAAGTTGTCTAATAAGTAAATAACAACCTTCACAGAGAAAAAGCTTGTGGTCTGTTGTTTTGAAGCTCTTGACAAAATTAGTGCCATGTGGTTGGCAAAGATATTTGCCAGAAGTAAAGTTTTAGGTAGTTAAAGGAGGTGGAAGAAAAAACTAATGATTAAAATAAAGTTATTGCAAGCTGTTTAGCTTTTAGGCCTAACTAACTTACTAGATTTCAGAACAGGTTTTTATTTACTTACTTCTAAATTACCTGGTGGCTGCTAATGCATCTTCCCCTCTCCCATGGAACTGCAGGGAAAAAAGAGTATTTTAGATAATGCTGTGTCTGTTTTCAGATTAAAAAATTCAGTGCAAAAAATTTCCTTCTGAAAGCTAAACAAACAAAAAACTGAATTAAGATTTCTTTTTTCTCCATTAGTTTTAAAAATCTATTTTTATTGGGCAGTACAGGCAGGCTTTTCTGTGCAATTACGTTCTGCCTCTTTGTTGATAAGAAATAGTTGAAACATACACGTGCAAACTGAATTTTAATTCTGATATAAGAGGAAAGAAACACATTTTACATGCTGAAAAGTACAGCACATACAAATACTGACTAATTTACTTGGGTTCCTTAGAAAAAATAAACATGACATGATTGTAGCAACATCATCATCAGCATGTATTTAGATAGTGGTTTTCCTGTTTTGCAACCACATGTAAACTTCTGTCATGGACTTCAGTGTTATTGAACATACATAAAAAATTGTCCATTTTTTGAATGTACAGGGATGATGACCACCTACATTTGGTCATTTTCTGCGGAAGAATTATTATTTTCTTGTATATGTTTTATCTCTTCATATGTGAAAGACAATATACAATACCTGACCCTAACTTTGATTTCAATTGTAAATTTTATATCTGCTATGTTTGCACAAAAAAAGCGCCACTGATTATTTGGTAATTTCACTTTCTCCAAATCAGCTGTTTCAAAAATGAGATCTGTATTTTAAATACATATTTTGAAAATCATATAACAAAAAGAATGCATATAGATGGCTGAGCTTTTGTTCACAGAAATGTGAAAAAAGGAGTGGATGCAACTGTTAAACAACTGAAAATGATAAATAATCTGACAGATTACTTTAGACACTAATGGAGCCTAAAAGCTTGTAAAATGACAGAAATTTCACCAACTTTAGTGAATCGTAGGCTTATTTTTGTTATACAGGTTGGTCGTATAGCTGGCAGTTTTCCTTTTGTGTGACTCCTGTAAATTATTGTACTGTGTTATCTGAGTGAACGCTATTAGAGTTGTGTGAAGGAATATGACAACATCACTTCAGAAGATTAAAGCAATTCCCAGCTGTACATGTATACAGTTTCTCCAAAATTTTTTGTTTTTACTTTTTTTTGTTGACCCTCCAAGAAAATGTGCTACTACTGTGATGCACTTTAAAACTGTATCTTACTCTAGGTGAAATGTGCTTTTGCCCAATTGTATTTCTTCATGAAACAGTGATTTCCATTTACTACATCCTGGTTATACATACTAAAATGTAGTGTGTTTGTTCCACACTATGACATAAAGCATATTTTTATTATATTGCACCTTCTAAAATGACACAGATTGTAGAATAGCCTTTAGTCACTTAGTGTCAAGTCTAATAAAATTCCTATTTAGCATTGACTGTTTTCCTTTCCAATGTTTTGACAGTAGTCATCCCTGTGAAGTGCTTTCCATATTAGTCTCCAGTAGCTTGGACGTAACCTGATCTGTGTTTTGTTTCAGTGTGTTGTCTGCTGACCTAAAGAACACTTGCATTAGCTGCATTGATCAATCCACATCACATCTCATCATTTAGGAGACAATTAATACTGCGGCATAAAGACTCCCCAGAGCATTTTCTTAGAGCTGGATTGCTTTACACAGAAACCACAGGAGTTGTTTGCAAAAGGGGGAGGAAGCCAAGAAGGGGGGGGGAAGGCATTTAAGAAAGCTTCATCTAGGAACCAAGTTTCATTTTCCATGGTGACTTCCACTTATGTCATTCAAACTCCCTTTTTTGATGGAGTGCTTTGGAAAAAGAAAATTAGCTGTAGTTTTAAGTTGATTTGTTGCAAAGGTCACATAAATGTTCTAAAAATCTTGTTCTTGTGAAATATGCATTTGATTATATTTGTATAACTTGCTGTTAAGAGTGTAATAATTTTAACTTTATATTTTATCTCAAGGACTATTAGCCTGACATCTTTTGAAGTACTGATTGACATGTTTTAAACCTAATTTTAATTATTTTAAAAAACATGTTTTAATAGAGAACAAAATGTTTATTTCTCATTCTGTCATTTTTTCTGTAGAGCTTCTTCTATGAAGGTGAATTTCAGTATTGCCTGATACTGTTTCTTAGGAAAAAAATCTTTGAAAGATTTTAGGTGCACATGAATACATTAAGTTAATGAGCAGGCAGGGCTCTTAGTGTGTTGTTTCATCTTTAGGTAATGAGATATTTAATCTTTAGAGATCATCCACAGAACCAGATGAGAAGCATTTACTAATAAAAAGCAATTTTTTCTTGCAGATGACTAAGGTTACTGTACTATTTTCTGTTAAAAACTATGTCGCAGTGTTATATGGAGCATATCTTAAGATGAGTTGATAACAGTAGATATTACTGAAGACATAAAATTGATAGGAAGGGAATTTTAAAGAGGAGTTCACTTACCTCCCTGGTACATTCCTCAAATCTATGTATTGCTTGTGATTTTGTGCAGATTGTACAATGGTAATGAGGCCAGCTAAGATGTTGTGAACTTCAGAAATAATTTCAAACTTGTTAGTATTTACCATATCATTACATTGTAATTTTCATTTATTTAGGTAGAGTGAATGAAATTTCAGCAGAAAAGATTCATGTGTGATCATGTCAATAATATTTACTAGGAATACATCAATATTTACTTTTGTGGTAATTCCATAGCTCAAATTTGTTATTTTGTTTCCCCCGCTGTAATCTTGAAGCAAAATGTGCATTGGCATTGAATAATGTATCTGGCATATCTTTGCATCGCAGTATTATGTTTTCAGGAATACACTTATATCATGATAGTTCACATTATCATTTTCTTCTGTTAGTAGAGCTGTTCTACTGGTATTTGAAGGTAAAAACATACTGATGGAAAATCATTAATTTGAGTATGTTACAAATGTACAGACTGTGTTTATGGAAGTACGTACTACATGAAATTTCAAAGCAATTTTACTTGGACGTCTAGGTTGTCTTGGTTTGGTATTTCTGCAGAACAAAAATGGATATTACAATGATTCCTTTTAAGTGTATTTTTTTTTTCCAACTCCTGTTAGATCCTGTTTTTTCAAGTCAAAACTGGTTTTGTGGAACCTATTTAAGTCGTTTGATATGTGGATTATTTCAGTGCAGCTTCATATTTGTATCCTTAGGATCGTACTGGGGTTTTTTATATTCTTTCTCTAGTGAGGATGTATCAAGCTGTAACCCAAGATGTTAAAAAAGCTTCTTCTGGCATACAGTAAAGCCATGCAAAATCATCTAAAACCACTCTAGTCACAAAAAAATAAGTATTTTTCCACAGTTCTGCATTCATCTTTGGCCATCTTGTAGTTGTTTTTAGTTAAGAAATCAAATCAGTAAGCACTGGTGTGGTTTTTTTTGTAACACAAACAGCACAGTATCATTTTGGAAAAGGGTTATGTGTCAATGTAGGCTTTGTCTAAACCTTTCTAGAGAATTATAACTAAAGCTATGGTAGTTATTTAACGTCTGTTTGTAATTGGCATAGAATCACAAATTCTATGAGGTAGTACACAAAAGATGAGATAAACATGACACATCAGACTTCTTCCTCCAGGCTACAGGGATAGGGAAGTCATTACAAGAGTCAGTGAAATTAAAAGTGAGAGTGCATAATGGTGATATAAGGGAGAGGGAGTGACAGCCAATACAAGAAAAAGAATGTACTTCAGACTGGAGAATAGAGTTAAGCAAAATGATACAGAGCAGAATAGAATGGTTAGAACTGAAAACCCAGCAAAACTGAAATGAAAAGAAACAAAGGGTTACACTTTGCTGTAGAGTTTGGGAATGAGAAATATGTTCAAGGCCTCTTTTTCTTAAGCATCTGTCCTATCTTTACAAATGAGTATGGTGGGAAACTGTCCCCTACTCTGCTTTATTGCCACCAAAGGCCTAGTATTCTTACACATAGAATAAATATGTATTTCACCTGTCAGACCTATTTGACAAGTATATAGTATTTTCCCACGACCTTAGAACATGGATGCTTAGAAGGTAGTCACGTAGAGTCTGGATATCCTGCATGAACGGTATTCAGCGTAACTCTAAACAGAAATCAGTGAAATTTAATTTTTGGGTATTGACTACTTATTTCATACAAGCTTTCATAGTTTCCAACTCCTAAATCACATTAAAGACAGCTTAATCTCCAGTATTCAGTAAATTGCAGTTATTGCAGGTATGTTGTAAGGTAGGAAGGTTATAAAAGACAAAGTGGATACTCAGATATATGAGATCAGTGGGCCTTGAAAGGTCTTGCTGTAATGACTTTCAGCTGTTTGAAGAAATGATCTAATAATGCCTACACTAAATGAATGTATTTGCAGTTCAGGTGTTCATTATAAAAGCTTATTCCAAGTGCCACTATAATGCTGCCTATTATGTTCAACCTTGTGTTACCTAGAATTTATACAATATTTTAGAAAATCATTTAAAGGACATGTATTCTGCACTGACTTATTGTATTTGTTAACATTTCCAACAAAACCTAATGGTTTTGTTCTTTCTTTATTTTATATATCCAGATTGGCTTGGAAAGTTATGTGTTTGTAGGACCTACACAAGTACGAGTTGTTTAAAATATATTCAGCTCATCAGTATGTTAACTTTTGAAAATATCTGCTTTCGTTTGTATGTTTATGGAGGTATTGATAGTTGGTTTTGCAAGGTTGCTTTTGAGTGCCATCTTTATGCCATAACTGAAGCAATTTGTGGGATCTTGAAGAATCTGCTTTATTCAGGTCAACTTTTGGTATTTACAGGTACTACAGAGCGGGTGTGTCTGATCCAGGGAACAGTTGAAGCACTAAATGCAGTTCATGGCTTCATTGCAGAGAAGATTCGAGAAATGCCTCAAAATGTGGCCAAGACAGAGCCTGTCAGCATTCTACAGCCTCAGACCACTGTTAATCCAGACCGCATCAAACAAGTGAGTTTTTGGTTGGGAATAGAGAGTCACAGCAGCTCTTTAGAAGTCTTAAAACTTTAAGGCTGCAAGGGGGCAACATAACATGTTCTTTAAGAAAATGTTATTTTACCCTTTAGTAATTTGCTGGTCCTGTTTTTCCTTGTACTTACATGTTCCATGTTTCTCAGCAGTTCTTTTAGACAGTGTTTCATAAATTTCAATGCCACACTCTAATGTGTTTCTTTCATAAATGTTTCTTTACTGTATAAGGTGATAATACACTTCTAGGTTTTAGTTAAAGATCGCTGAATTTTAATCTTAGACAATGAACCTCTTTGTAAATCTTTAGCATTACAAAAAATCAGAATAACTGAATGTTTTCTACTTTTATGTATTTAAAATAAAAACAAAATGTTCATTGGTTTTTTTTGAACCTATATTAGATACGTTAAAGTCTTACCTGTAAGAACTTGAAAATACAAAGATCATTCACTTGGGATGTTTTCTACAATTTCAATTTATGTTATTTTTGGCATCTTTTTGCCTGTTTTACACTGACTTCTTTCAAAATCTATGGGCAATGCAAAATATATTTTCAAGGTATTGTTGGTGTAGTATTCTTTAGTTCATTATATTTTTCCAGAACAATTTTAATTTTTTAAAACATTACCCTGTATGGAGAATGTGAAATATATGTCATACAGGATTTAAAATTATTTTCCATTGTATTGAATAAGAAAAAGCTGAGGAAAGAAATGAGTGAACATTAGTAAAATTTTGTCTTGTCTTTCTATCCTATATAGGATAGAATTTAGTTTTTCACCTGTCCTATATGGGAAAAGATTGTTTTGTCCTTCTACACTAGCAAGATTCAGTATCTTATCATTTGGTAACTGTATGCAATTACTTTGTATATAGTGACATACACAGAATGCTTCTATGAATACGTGTTTGAACAGGATGAGTTTGGAACAATCAGTCTGCTGTAGATGGATGAAACTATGCATAAGCCATTGTATATGATTTCTAATATTTAATACTGTATTAGTTTTTCTGTATATGCAATACTTAAAAGATACTCTAGATAATTTATAAGAAAATACTAAAAAGAAAAGCCCCAATTTTATAAGATTAGTTTCTAAATCATTAGACATGAAAATTATTATGCCAGAGGTAGAGAGAAAAAGCTGAAGCGATCTGTATTTTGAATGGCTTTTCTGCTTGTAAAACGTTAAATTTCATGCTAATACTTTTTAACCCAATGGGAAATAAGTGTTCTCTATAACAGTGAAAAGTGTTTTTCCCCTTTTCAATGAAATGAAACTAATTTTTTAGTAAGTCAGTAAGATCCTGAGAAACTAGATTACAGAGCTGTTTAGTGACATGCCTAAATATTTCCTGTCTTGTATATGTAATTGATACAACTTGTCCACATTACTTCTGCAGAAAACTTATTTGTAAAGTAGTTGAGGGTTTTTTTCGATTTTTTTTTTTTTTTGGTTGGTTGGTTTGGGTTTTGTTGTGTTCTTTTTTTTAAATAAAATTCCATGTTTGGAATGCTGTATTAAATTCTGAAGGGATGGATTAGTGAACAGAGCTGCTGCTAGTGAAGTGTGTAGCTTATAAGACTGTTATTTAGTGACTGGCTCTACATAATAGAATTTTAATATATTACCTGTATACATACAGGTGCATAATAATATGACTGCAAATGTTTGAGATATGCATGTGCATATGTTAGAGCAGTTTTAACCACAATGAATTGATTAACTTCTCTTTTAATGAAGCAACTTCTATTCATGATAAATTCATACACTATAAATATTGACTCAATAAATCTAAAATCCATTATTTTTACCAAGAAGTGAAATTGTTAGCTTAGTTCTTAGAGTTTGCAGTCAAGTAATCTATCCTCCAATGTCAGAATATCCTGTATCTTAATGAGAGATATAATACCTCTAAGAAATTAGAAGGATAATATTTTATAATAGTTGGTCGTGATCTAGAAGTCCAGTGTTGCTATTATTTTTTTTCTAATAGCAGACAGGTCACAATTTTATTAAAATGATTGGGATAACATATAATACAAGTCATTTTGAACTTGACAAAAAATAAGCCTTATGAATTACAATCTTCTTTTACACAAATTTTTACATGGCTTATCCTGTCTTGTAGTGTTACCCAAGAACTTCGGTACCCAAAATATTATGTTGCAGATTGAAGGACAGCATTTGAGATCAAGAGTTGATTTGTAATAATCAATTTTACCTTCATTAGAACCTTTGAAGATATTTCTGTTTGCTTTCTAGCTGTTTCTACCAAAAAAGCAAAGGTAGTTTTCCCCCCATAAATGATGATACCTGTTGTTAAAGCCTTGCAATGCCACCCACATCTATATGAGCATGCAGCTCTCATTTCTCTATTGTCATTTCTTTATCCTGGGCTGCTTTACTGACACTTGCCTCAGAGAAGCAAGCTAAGAAAGGAAGTATCTTCTGGCTACAGTTTCAGTGAAAAAAGATAATAGGTAAACCGGTTGCTGGCTGCTTGAGTTTCAGCACTTCTGTCTTCAGGAAAGGCATGGGTATACATGGAGGCCGAGTCTGGCCTGGCATTTCTCCTTACTAATGGAAGTCACTATCCAAACATTGTGGTTTATCGGACTTCAACTTTTTCAGCTTCAGAAGATTTGTAAACAAGTGTGTCTGCTTCCTTTTGAACCTTCTCCACTGCGTTTTTTCACATCTCCTAATCCTGTGGATTTACCAATAGATACCAAGTAGTTCTTTCCTCCAAGCAGGTCTGATAGATGTTTAATTGACAAACATTTGCATCTTTTATCTCTACATAACATAAATGCTCTCTTCATAGATGTCAGCCATCAGCTGCTTGTAGGTATCATTTGACAATAACCAACTGATTCCTGTACACTTTTGCTTCCTAGAAACTGCTATGAGCATCTAACCTCCCTTTTCTCTCTTTATTACTTGAAGTGTCACACCAACTCTTTCAGACCCTATTGTAACCCAGGTGAACAGAGTACAATTTTCATAAAGTGATCAGGAGCCTGAGCTGTTTTTTGCTTTGTAATTAGCATACAAAGCTTTAAATTTCACCTCTAAATTAAGAGCAGCTCCTATGAACAGTGGAAAAGGCTGCATAATGTGGTCTTATCACATCACCTTCAGAGAAACTATTGCAGCTTCATTGTATGCTAGTTGAATTTTCCTTCCAGCTTTGAGTTGTTTTCCAGGTAGCAGGTGTTATAGCAGCCTGTCCAGCAAGAACATGGAGTCAAAGATGGCCATTGCAGAACTGTGCATTATATGGAAGGAAAGATGTGTGATCTTATAATTCATTCTGCTCTAAGCAGGATTTTACACTCTTTGGTCTTCCAGCATCCCTTCCAACCTAAATCATTCTTTGATTCTATGAAATGTTTAGCTATGAAAGCATGAACAATGATTTTAGAATTTCTTCCCTGAAAAACTAGAGTAAAACTTTCACATATAGAACTTCCAATTAATGTTTTCATTGGAGCCAGCTTCATTTCAGCTTTTTCAGTAGATAATTAACCTTTCATGAGTCTTTAACTTCTGTTCATTAATAATGGTACCAGACATTGTATTCAAAATTTGAAAAACTGAATGTCTGAACTCAGATTTGTAAATTCACATTCTTCTAGTGAAAATGACTACTTCAGAAATGCTGATCAACAACAAAAAAAAAAAAAACAACACCAAAACATTGAAACATTCACCATCTTTAAATAAAATGTTTTCTTTGAAGTGCTTAAATAGAACGCGAGTTAAAGATACAGATGTGAAGATACTGGCTTAAATGGTGGATTTTTATTTATTTTTTTTTTTTTTTTTTTAGTACAGGATATGAGTTCTTCTGACTATAAAGACTCGGTAGACTTCAACAAATGGTTTGGGTTAGAAGGGACCTCAAGGATCATCTAGTTCCAACCCCCCTGCCATGGGCAGGGACACCTTTCACTAGACCAGGTTGCTTAAAACCCCATCCAACCTGGCCTTGAACAATTCTGGGGAGGAGGCAGCCACAGCTTCTCTGGGCAACCTGCTCCAGTGTCTCACCACCCTCACACTGAGAAATTTCCTTACTTCTAATCTAAATCTACACTCTTTAATTTTTAAAACTCTTACACCTCGTCCTATCCCTACACTCCGTGATCAAGAGTCCCTCCCCATCTTTCCTGTAGGCCCCCTTTAAGTACTGGAAGGCCCCTATAAGCTCTCCCTGGAGCCTTCTCTGCTCCAGGCTGAACAACCCCAACTCTCTCAGCCTGTCCTCATAAGGGAGGTGCTCCAGCCCCCTGATCATCTTCATGGCCTCCTCTGGACCCACTCAAGCAGGTCCATGTCCTCCTTATGTTGGGGGCCCTAGAGCTGGACACAGTACTCCGGGTGGGGTCTCACAAGAGTGGAGTAGACGGGGAGAATCACCTCTCGACCTGCTGGCCACACTTCTCTTGATGCAGCCCAGGACACGGTTGGCTTTCTGGCTTGCGAGCACGTATTATGACTCGTAGTCAGTTTTTCATCCACCAATATCCCCAAGTCTGTCCTTCCTTAAGAAACTTTCACTGGTTTCCTATAATGCCTCTCCGTTCTGATGAACCTTTCTTCTTTTTATCATCCATTTAAGGCAACAGCCTGTCACCTAGATGAACCTTACTAAACTCCAGAGTATGAGAAAATAATTCCACATTTTTCATTTCAGGTAAACAATAGTAAGTAGTTTTGTAGAACACTGTGTCTCTTCATCTAGTCAATAATTTCTCATAAGCTTTTCTCACTGTTGAACATAGGTGAAGAATCACCCCAGTTATTCTGCAATGAGTAATGAGATATGCAGATATGTTTACAAGTTGTGAGGACAAAACCAAAAAATCGCCATTATTTACTAGGGAGCCAATTCTATAAATTAGATCTCATGGCAAAAGTTTAGCATTCCATTAAAATGTGTATCCTGTATCCTGTCCCTCGTGTGCCCTTGACTTAATTCTGGTGCCAGATCACTGTTTTAATTTTCTGTTTCATTTCGCCAGTGTTGGTTATAATATCAATATGTATGCGAAACCATGTTTTGTGAGCATGATTAACTCTGTAGCTGATGATTAACTCTTCACTGTATGTGCTTCAAAAGTGGAATGTGAATAGAAGATTTTGTTGGGGGATGAACAGCAGCATTCAACATTATAGAAATTTTCAGTAGTGTTCTTATTTTTCAGAAAATTCTGAAATTATCTCATGCCTTCTGATGGCTTTATAGTTTTGGTAGTATTTTTCCAAATCCCAAAGTTAGCCCATAATCAAAAGCTGACCTTTTCTTCTTGGTGTTTATTTGACCCAGATCTTAGACCCAGATCTTCTTATGTGTTTCGATGCCTGTGTCTGGTTACTTGAGTTTTATAGTATGTCTATTTAACAGCACCAGATCTTGTAGTATTCCTGTGTTACTTTGACAAGTTTTGAGGAAAGAGAATGTCCTGATTTCTTCTTTGTCCATTTTACTTTAATCTTCATCCTAAATCATTCCCTCCATCCAGAGTTGCCCTGATGATCCAAATGGCACCTGCTGGTTTGCTTTAAGCTCCTTACACCTTCTTGTCCCCAGACATGAGATAACATGAGATAACCTTTCTTTTACATTATACTTACCACACTTTTTTTTTCTTTTTTTCAAAGACAAGTCCCAAAGAGTTCATAAATGCAGATAAGTTACCTCTATATATGCCAGTTTTCTTAGTCTTTTTGTATTGCCCTATGCCCCATCTATTCTTTTACACAAAAGCAGAACCAAATGCAAAGAGGATGTAATATAATCAGAATGTACTTTATTTGTTCTTTACAGAAGCGAAAAGGTGGCAAGTAAAATTAGATCACTGAGTTTGTCAAGGTAGCCTTTTTGCAATCTGGATTGTAAATAAATTATTAATCCTTGATTATTTCTTTTTTCCAAATTTTATTTTGGAAATGTGTTATGTATTTATACAGTCATCACTGAGATGCGAATCGTTTGCCAGAGTTACAGATTAAAGAAATTCACAGCAGATGAAAAGAAGACTCAGTATGTTTAGCAAAGCAAGTGGTCTGTTTAGAAAGGCTCATCTCTGATACTGTTGAAAGTCTAGTAAGTCAGTCTTTTATGTTGTTCAGCACAATGGGGCCTTGCAGTGCTCTCTGTTTCTCATTTTAGCTGCAGAAGGTATTCAACTATTTAATACAATTCAAAAAAGATACCACCTTTTCTTAAAGTGCATTAAAATATTGGCTTAAGCAAACTAGTTTTGTTGTCGCTTTAATTTCTGTGAATTAAAAGCACCAATATTAATATATACAAGACTGAAACTCAGTATTAGCTTAGTATTAATAGTAATTTAATGTGGGTAATATTATTACCAAGATTTTCTTTGTTTGACAACCCCTGTAGTGAGAAACTAGAAATTGGGAAGCTGTAAATGCAGTTTCATGTTCACATTTAAATGACATTCTTTACATGCTTTCATGTCTCTAACCCTGTTTTAAAATGGTGTTTAATTTTCTACATTTTCTTTCTACTCTTCTATATATAAATATATTAATAGGTGCTGAGAATTAAGTCTCAGTACAATATTTATTATCTAGAGTGTAAGTATTGAAATTTTTTTAGTATATATAAGGGTGTGACTTTTGTCGTTTATACGTAGTTCTACATTAGGCATTTCATGAAGTCATTGAAAGAGAGCTCAGAGACCTTTTGGAACACTATGCAGATGGAGTATATGTATTCTATACTGCCATGATACAGCTATATATTCACTCTGTTACTCAAAAATATGAAGCATGGAAGTGTGATGCTTTCATCATCTTTCTGCACCCTTTAGTATGTTGTGCAGCCTGAGAGCAGTCTCACAGTATAATCAATTCTTGCGGGCAACACAAGGAAGAAGTATTTTCTTGGACTTTCAGAAAATACTACAACTCAAATATGGCTCAAACAGAATTTTATTTCTAAAATTAACCTCCTTTTCATTACTTAAAGTCTGTTTTCTCAAACATCTGTTCTAGAAGCTTAAAGTAAAAACAAACACCACTCTTACCTGTAAATATAGTCTTCCATTCATTGTCTCATAAGTAATAGGAAAGCAAATAATATTTGAGAAAACAGAAGACCAATTTCATCATAGCTTGAACTATACTATTCAAGATATAGTTTAAAAAAACCCCGTGAGTCTTAAAAGTGGTGTATGGTAGAAATTCTGACTGGCTTTTTTCTATAACCTTGCCAGCAGTCAACCTGCAATTTCAAGAAAGCTTCAATTGTAGTACACGTTTCAGTCTCAAAAATTGAAACTCTGTAATGTAAATTCATCTTACGATTTCTGATCACTTTATACATATCATTCCCAGAAGCCTAACAACTCCTAAATTCAAGCCTAATGCAAAACACTTGCCAAATTTAAAAAAAAAAAATTCTACACTGCATAATAAATCAGAATTATTGAGCTCTGTCCAACTTTCTTTAAGAAGTAATTTTGCCTAGAAGTTCTTCCAAATCAATTGAGAGTGTATCAATAAATTTCTTATCAGCCAGTGGAAATTCAATACAAAAACTAAATGCTGTGTTTAATTTTTTTTATTTTTGAGAAATTACTTTGTGTTACTTTAATGTTGAAATAAATAGGTGTGTCTCCATAAATTAATGTGTCTCCATAATTATAAAGAAACATGAAAAGGGATTAATTTTTACAAAATGTTCTCAATTCTTTTATATATATATATACACACACACACACACACACACTTTTTATATATATGTATAGATATATATAAAAAAATTAAAGCAGTTATGTCAGTAAGCACAGTAAGAGAAATTAAGCCTCAAACTCAATCAACCTGATAAACAAAGAAAACACCGAAAACACAAAACAAAAAATCTTGCTGCTATTTTCAGTATTTTGTCATTGGTATGTGTGTTTGGAAAAAAATGTGTATGCCCATACTTGATTCTTGTTCATTAGTACAGTTGTTTTGCTTCTAAATGTTTTTTATCTTTTTCCATTGTATTTTAAACAAGCTTTTGCTAGAATAGAATAGTGAAATGCTTCTACTTAAGAGATGTTACAGTTCAACAGTCACCTGAAATGATTACTGTCACTCCTTTTTCATCTCAGCCATACATTTCTGTGCTTCAGGAAGATTGATGTGAATTAAAAACTGAGAGGCTTCCAGTTTCCTAAATTAATTGTGGTATCAGTGATTAGGTCATTATTCCGTGTTGAACTGTTCTACATATTTTCTGATAAATCCACTAGTTAGATTTAGTAATGCCTAGAACAAACTATTTTTCCATTTATTAATTAGCCTAGCATACCAAAACAATATGCAATTCAGTATGTCCTAGTTAGCAGTGGTGTTGATCACACAAACTATCAGATGTCTGACATATTTTAGTCAAAATATATTTTCAGAGTTTTGCTGTAGAATAGTAACAATCTTTTAAAATTTTTTTTAGTTCAGGATGACAGCTTAATATATAGCTATAATAAAGAGAACCTATGAGGATGTTACAGTCCTCCATTCTATTTGTTTGGGAGTGGGATTTTTTGGTTTCTTTTCCCATTAGTTTAAGCTTAAATGATGAAGGTCAGTTCATTGCAATTTTAGAATCTGGTAAGAGAGATATTGAATCATCCCACTAAAACCAGAAGTATAATTCCATAACTGAATAGGGTTAGCCCTGTACTATCGTGGAATCTGACTTTTCTTTTTCTAAATAATTCTATCCCCTCACAAACAAACCCATGATCTGCACAGAAAGACATGGGAGAATCCTTTATAATCATTTTGATTTTCACAATGTACAGTGTCTGCTGACCAATAACATTCTGCCAAGCTATATATTTTTTTAATGCTCTATACATGATAGTAATTTTTTACCTAAGCCTTTTGAAAGAGACCCACTTGATGCTTAAGCTGTATATGTTTTATTTTTGGTTTTATTGTTTTATAACATGAGTTACAAGTTGGAAACACAAATTAAGGATCTGTTTCTTAAAGATTTTTTTTTCCTGTTTTGGCTGCTTGTTTATGTACAAACTATGAAAAAAATGGATCTTCATATTGCTTAACATACAGCTAAAATATTTGTGTGTGCATATGTACAAGCCCATATTTTGCTAATACACAACTTTATGCATTCACAGTGTCCCAGCTTTCTCATATGCATTAAGAGTTTTAGTGCAAAAGTATGTATACCTATTTTATGAGGGACTGTCAATGATTGTAAGTAACAGAACTGCTGAAAGTGTGAAATTTTGCTTCATTTATTTCTAAATAGTTTTGGTTAGTAATTATATGACCATATGATAAATCACATTGTATAGCATTTTAGTATCTTATTTCTTAAAGCAAAAGTAGTGTAATTTTGGATTTTTTTATAATATTTACATATAACAAAGATGTCAAAAAACATGCTTTGAATAACTATTGTATGTTATGTTTCGAAGATTGGAATTTTACATTTTCACTACATTTATAGAAAAGAAGAGTTATTTTGTCAGGATCTAATACTTTAAAAAGAGAAATGTGTATATA
This sequence comes from Strix aluco, assembly GCF_031877795.1. Taxonomy (NCBI): domain Eukaryota; kingdom Metazoa; phylum Chordata; class Aves; order Strigiformes; family Strigidae; genus Strix; species Strix aluco. The sequence continues at coordinate 99,680,604 of NC_133934.1, read as the reverse complement.
AAAATTTTAAACAGAGCAGTGCTTTTTTGATATGTTCAAGAATTAATGTTAAGCGTTTGTATATTATTTAGAAAACGTGATCAATAAATATGACTCTTAATTCTTTTTTGTGTTTATTTTGAACACAGGCCTGATGATAAGTTATTAATCTTTGCTCAACTAAATGAACGTTTTTAACACTAAACATAAATATATTGTAGTAATTTGTTGTGAAGGTATTAGTTGCATGTTCATCTGTCATGAGATTGATGTTTACATTTTTTCACCTGCCTCTTGATTAAAAAATATCAATGAATATTTTAGCAGTTAGTATATTACTAAAAACTCAGTAGCTTCAGTGTAATTGTAAGATACGGAACACAGTTTGCTGGCTATAGTCCGTGTTATAGAATGGTGCATTATAAGGTGCCAAAGTAAATGTCTCTAACTTCTTTCAGATGTTGGCCCTGTTTGTTTGTAGACTGATAACTGTTTCTAGTGTGCTCATTGAACTTGCTGGAATTTTTGTTTACTATAGTCTTCATTTTCCCCAAGAGGAGGAGAGAGGAAAGAATATATTCCTCATGTGGTCAGCATATTTTTGAGTATTTATGTGAGTTCACCATCTTGATTTCAAGTCATTAATTTGTTTTTACATGCATAAGCATGCATATTTACATGCATTATTTATCCAATTGACTTTAAATTCCATTAAGTTCCAATGAGTAGGAGAAAGATTTTTGTCTTAGGCATTTTTTATTTATTTTAATTTTCTAGTTATGTTACTTTTGTTGGTTTATTTATTTTTTTAACTGTTCAGTCTAAGGCTTGTAAAGGTTGATTTGCTCCTGAACTGCTTTGTTCCCAGACATTGCCATCTTCCCCAACTACCACCAAGTCCTCTCCATCTGATCCCATGACCACCTCCAGAGCCAATCAGGTACAGTATCATCCTACCATCTACACCATACTTTTCACGGGTGACAGCTTGCAAACTGGAGAAAAAAAGATATGGTGGGTTAAGGATTTATTCGTTCATTCACATATATACACCCATAACCATAGATATCTAACTCTTGTTAGAAATTGGTAAATTGAATGGAAAACATTTTTCTTCTTTTAATTTGTTTTGTTGTCTTTTTTAAATCTCTGATGAAAACAAAGTATCTTGTGAAATAGTCTTTTTTAAAATTTGACTAATAAATACCAAGGATACACACTGATGTGTCTGGAGACAGAATAACTATTGGTATATGTATGTTTATGTATATATGCACACACGTATTTACTTCCTGGATCATTTATAAATTATAATGGAGTAACCCCTAAAACCATGCTTAATTAGCTGGATATCAACCTAGGAATGGCAAACAGACTTCTTTCTTTGTTTATTTAATTTAAGAATTTTGAAATATGTTTGTGGACAGTAACATAGGGACATTATTTAAGTAGTGTATGTAATAAAAAATAGATTTGAAATGAAAAATTATTGATGAAGAATGAAGTAAACTTAAGTCTCTTTAAAAACATACTAAACAAATTTAATTCATGTCTTATTTTTAAATGCATAAATTGTGCTTTTAGCAGTATTTTAATTACGCTCATGTATTTCTCTTTTAACTGGAAAAAAATATTCATTATGTCCACAAATCATCATACTGTGTATCTTTTTGCCTTCCCTATGAAAATTGTTAAAGTTACTTCATACCATGCTCTTTAGAACTGATTTATGCTTAATAAATACCTTATTTTTTTAATGTACTGTTAAATTTAATGTACTTTGTGTTCAAATAATGTAAGCATTCAGTATGTGCTAAGTTTTTAACACATGATCTGCTTATTTAAGTTAGCGGAATGCTTCTGTCAGATCTTGCACAAATTAGATCAAATACTAGAAAAGTTTTTTTCACAACAAGCTAATTTCCCCTGGAAGTTAACGTTATTATTAATTACTGATCCTTTGATATTTTGTGAACTGCTTAGAACTTGCTGGCTGTATGAACAAACAATTTAACATACAACAGAACACAAGCATATTAAAGCAATATATCTTTGATCAGCACATGACTATCTGTTGAAAGGGATGTCTAATACAGAAAGTAATGAAATTTAGGGAGAAATTGTACAGATAGAAGAACTACTAAGAAAAATATAAATTGCGATATCCCTCACTTCAATTTGAAAGCCGCCTTCATCAGCCTGCTTCCATTCCAGCAAGAGTTATTTGGCTTCATCTTCATTAAATGACAAAGATAAAATCTTTGCCAACAGCTAGGGATATTTTATGAACACTCTGTTCAGCATTTATTCTCTCTTAATTTTAGTATTTTCTGTATTGTAATTAGAATTTTTTTAAAACGTTGAGCGCACAGATCTTTTTAAAAAGTGTTCTTACTACTTTTCTGTGTCTTCTTTCCCACTTTTTTTTTTTTTTTTTAAATTATGAGTATACCCTGATGATCATTATTTGGAGAAAAAGGAAGAGGTGCTTTTATTTACAGGAAATACTATTTGAGCATGCTGTTTAATTAGCATCAAAGAAGTACCTACTTTGCATCTGTTCTATGAATTTTGAATTATCAAAATTATAGTTTAGTATATAAACTTTAAATTACTTTTTAAGAGCTGAAAATACTGATTTTATAGGAAGTTGTTCTATGAGAATATTGTCAAGTGATATAGCTGAATATACAAACTAAGGGAAATGTATGCTTTGTGTCTTGCCTATATCCCACATTACATATTTTAATGCATTTTATTCATAACCTGTGCTCAATTCAGATTTCATACAAATAATCAAGATCTCTTTTGAACAGCATTAAAATTATGTATATGAACAGTAATGACTTCCTTAAGCGACTTTTGGACCTGCTTTTATCATTAGCCCTTGACATTCCTACTGATTTGTAATTATTTTAAGCCTCCTAGTATTTCCTAGTGGTCTCTAGCCATTCCAGCAGGGAGCACAAAGCAAATAAGGCAGTTAAGGCCTTTTTGTTCATTCTAGTGATAAGTGACGTAGCTGGCAATTGTTCCCAGACAGTAGTAGTGATTAGCATTCAGCACCAGTGTATCGACAAGTATCTGCACTGCGGCTGTCACACGAAAATAGGTTCCAACACAGTAATCTCAAACCTGTCAGTACTCGTGTAAGTACCCAATAGGAGAGTATTAGAGGACAACAGTGAATGTTTGTTTTGATATATGGCTATGTAAGATGATTCTCAATAGAAACCGTTCAGGTATGGGTTTTCTCACAAAATGTTATATTAGGATAACAGGAAAGTCAGAAAATTCAGTGTAAGATAAATTCACGGTACACATTCTTGTGTGGATATAGTAGCATATCAGGCTTAAGATCATTCAATTTTCTATAATATTTTAATCATGACAAGACAGTATTTTATATTAAAGGTTAGTAAGGTGATTAAGCCAGGTTTAAGCAACGCTTAATGCTGGGTTGCTGTTGGAGTAGATTTTTAAACTGGGTTGGAGGACTCCACATAAATCATTGCAATTAGAGAACTGTCAAGTATATGTGTTGATGAGCATACCTGATGTGATCCTTCCTGCTGTACGAGCATGTCAGTTGTATTCTCCTGACAGAGCTTGCATAGTGGGCAGAACAATTTCTAGGCATGCTTTTTACTGCAACAGGAAAATAGCTCTGCCAACAGAGGTCAGAGGAAGCTGGACAGGAAATTTGGCGTGTATTATGTCTTCCTTTTAATGACTCACTTTGCCTCCATTCAGATGAGATCATAACTCCTTTGTATGACAATTTTGGCTTTTGTTGAATTGTTTTTTGAAAAATCCAGTGCTCATGAAACTACTCATTTTATGATTCTCAGGAAGATAGTCACTAAAATGTCTTATATAGTGAAAGAAAACAGTTTCTTCAGAACTGTCATGTGTTGTGTTATACTGAGTTGCCACATATGCAACAGAAACCTCTGTGTTGGAAGTGGTTTTTTCTTTAGTTCTTTGTTCTAGGAAGATATACATCTGTCAATATTACTGTTATAAAGGTCTTGTTTATTTTTTCAGTAGAACTTCCTTGGGCCTCTGTTCTCATTAAAAATTCATGCATTGCAAACTTCCCAAGGAAGAAAGAACCAAAGAGGTAATAGAATTAGGGACATTTCAAATAACCTTTTTTTTTTTTTTTTTTTTTTAACCCCTCCTGTCTGCCTACCACTGAAAAGAACTCAATCTTTCTGTACTTTTAAACTGAGAGCTTCTGTGTTACCCTCTCATGAACTTTGTCAGAACACTGACAGTTAGCTACAGTGGTGAAACTGTTCTGCTGACGCCCCTGGAGCTGGCAGAATATAGCTTTACTTTTATTTACCAGAAGGTAGAAATCAATTTTACTTTTCCACGGTACACTTCAAGTGGGAATTTAATCTCAAAAGTGATGAATAACACCATAAATATCATATAAAACATGCCTGCTTTTCTTCTGTAGCACATTGTAAAGGTGTGAGTTTTAATACTTATTTTAACAGTTAAGTGACATTAGACAAATATTGCTATAATTAAACTGTTTACGTATTTTCTTTTGTTTACAAGATTTTTTTTTCTTATCTGCTTGATTTATTGATATTACTGTTATTTTAGAGGGAGAAACATGAGTGATATAAACCTAAGCTTTGTAGTTCTCCTCTGTCTATTTGTACATCTGTAAATGCAGTTGCCAACCCTTGCATGTTTCCTTCTCCAATCCTCCCTTTTTCCACAAGATTGATACCACTGCTGAGCTTTACTACTGGCTGTAAGAGAATAAAAGGCCACAACACACATTCCTACTTACAAATGTGTCAGGAGAGTGATGGGTAGGAGTCCTTTCCCCTTTACTTGTAAGTCAGATAGGCTTAAGCTCAGTAATGTAGTAAAATTTATCATCACAAACTTTGTGTCATGTATAAACCTTCATTTATTTTTACTTTTTTAATGCACCATTTTTTCCTGTGGCATTTGCATTTTTTACAGTTATACATTCTATTTTCCTTCTTTGTTGTTGCACCTGAAGCTCTTATTTTATCATATAGTGTAATATAAATTTTGTGGAGTGCAGCTAGGTGTAGGATTTGTCCATTCAGTCCTCCAGGTTTACATTTTTTTTGAGCATATCTACATCATCTTGTTGCTGCAATATCTCTAATGAATAATACTTTTCAACCTTTTTACATGATGGGACTGAGCCAGTTTTCTTGCTACTGCCTGTACCCAGCAGGCACAGCACAAACATGTGGCTGTTTCAATCTTGGTATTAGGAATTTGTACTTTTCTCTTACATTATCTATTTTATGCAAAATCTATAGCTTGCAATGGGATATAATAGTACACATATAACTAGAGATTGGGGGATTAATTGGTATCTCTAAATTGTAATGATTGATGTAGATGGTCTCCCTCTTTCTGACTTTAAAGAATAGTCCTATTCCTGCCTGTAAAATTACTTGCAGAAGTATAATCTTTTCATTCCTGAAGAGGTAGAATCTGAAAACAGAGGCTGTCTGTAAAGCATACTGACAGCTTTCAAAGGGTTGATGAACTCATCACTTATATTAAATATATATTTTGTTGTGGGAGGTGGAACACGAAATAGGAAAAGAAGCTTTGTTTTAGTCTTCTATTATCATTAGGACATGGAATTTTAAAATATGTATAATATCCAACTTCAAATGATAAAGTTTTTATCAGCAGATTAATCTTAAAGTACAAGTAGTGAATTTTAATGATGATCCCAGGATACTAGATAGCTGTTGTAGGCCATTGAGATACTATATTTGCCTTTGACAATTTGATGTGAGGGTTATTTAAGATATCCTGTCTCTGATATTTTAACTGCAATATTCATCTAATTTTAATTCCCTAATTTTAATGTAATTTCTTACAGTGGTATTGAGAAAATCTGTTTTCTTTTTGAGTCTGTCACAGATTGATGCCGGATGTATCAATTGATCTTTCCAAATCTCAGTACTGTATATTTAAAAGCAAATTCAATATAATGATACTTAGCATTCTGATAAAAGGTGCTGTAGAATTAAAAAACTGTTATTACTTTGGTTATTCAGAATGTTTTCCATGGTAGTTCTCTGTGAGATAACAGTTTGACCTTTTTTCAACCTGTCAGATTGGTCATTGATAAATACAACCATTTTATTTACACCCAGAAGGTGTATCTGAGTTCTGTGCACAAAACTAATATGCTGTTTGAAAGAGACATCATCTAATAGACAATATTTCATATCAACTCATCACTAAAGAATTTAAGTACACCAGATTCTAAAATTGTAAGTACATGGAGACCACAACTATTATATATTATTAATATATTAAACAAATACATTCTAATTATGGCATCAAACCATTTTTTTTATTAATGAGAAGGAAATCAGTTTTGGTGTGGCACTGGTGTTCAGAACTATATGATAACTGTAAGAACCTCATCATGCTGTTTAGGGGAATAGAGTTGAAGAACTAGGCCCTGTATTTTGCTGACTGTTTCTGGAAGGTCCCCAAACTTATGGTATACTTTCACTGCATACAGAAAAATTCTTTACATAATTTCTCAACGTAGCATATCTTTTTGGTTTAGTCTCAGTGAGGACTTTCATCTTCAGTTTTAATAGTTCTTCAGCTTCACATTCAGAGTTCTTTTCTGTTTAGGTCTTGCTATTGCTATCATAGACTCACCCAGTAATAATTTTGAACATTGTGCATTGTAACAAGGTTGAATGAAAGTGGTTAGAATGGTTAGAAAAACACTTTTCTTTCTAGTGTGAGAAAACCCTTTTATATTTGTAGACAATTTTATTGATTATAAATTCCTATTTCTATAAAGTGACCTTTTAGTTCCAGATTCATAAGAAGACAGAGTTCCTTTTTTGTTTACAAGTTGCCTATGGCTCACTGTGGACAGCACATAATAAGGAATCCCCGAGATAACGTATCTAGAACAGCATAGGGAGAATTATTCCCCTGTTCAAGTGAGAGAACTCCACTAGAGGTTCCAGTGCTTCAGAGGTAACCTTTCCTGCTGCTCTTCAACTGAAATGCTTCATTTCATGGCTAAACTCTAAGCAGAATTAACCTTTACTCCGTGGACTAACTGTAGACATTTTTTTCTGGTTCTCAGGTTAATACATTACGTTTATTATATTCCTCTTGTTCTTTGACTACTTTTTCCCAGTATTTTGCAGTATCTGAGCTCATCACTTTTGTTTGCATTGTCTCCTTAAAATATAATTTTTTTTTTAGATACTATAAAGATTTTTAAATAACAATTTAAAGATTCTTATATGCAAATCAGTGGGTTTTTTACACTTTCCTATTGTATGCTTCAATTTTCCCTTTTGGCAACTATGTAGGTAATCATTTGTGTTCATATTCCTTTATATTGATTTACCTGTTTCCTTTCTTCTACCAGACAGCAAATTTTAGGGTTCACTGTTTATTGTTCCTTTCTTAAAGGTAGGGGAAATGTTGTCAGGAGCATTCATGAGACACAGTCTCTGAGTACTAGTGGCATATCATTCATAGGGTGTCATGAATGATCTGCCTGTTGCAGTCCTGTTAGTAAAAATGTGATTCCATGTTTGTGTATCTTGTGTTGATTTTATGCTTGAAAAGAATGAGAATCAGTTAGCTTCCTATTTCATCCCCTCTTCAAAAAGATACACTTTTTCAGTGTAATAAACAGCATTAGTATCCCCTTTCTATTAAAATAGATAAATGTCTTAAATCAATTTCTTGTCATGTTTTGGACTCTATCTGGTGGTTAGATTTTTGTTGTTGTTGTTTTTTCCCCCATAGATAAAGATCAGGAGAAAAAAAAATAGAAAAACGCATATAAAAGTAAAGCTTGGAAAAAATATGAAAAAACAGTGGGACAAACTAATTTCTTTTTTTCTTATAAGAAAACAGCTTTTAACAAGATATTACGTGGTCACCCCTGTTATGCATTTATGAAGACTTAGCCTATCATTGGTTTTAATCCTTTGTTGAGTCATTAGTTTTAAAAATTGTTAAAGGAAGAAAATGAAAATAGAATTTTGGAAACATACTAAGTGGTTTAGGAAACAAATTTTACTGTAGTGTGAGTTTAATGAAACCTGCTTTTGATCTCATTATTTTATTTTTAAATCAATGTTACTTCTGTGAATATGCTGAGATTTGGCAGAAAAGTTATCATTACACTTCCCTGTACACTTATGATTTGTGGGTTTATTCACTTAAAATATTTTGGAGTAAACATGTAAAAAGATAATGCTTTTTGGATTGAATCGATTTTGCTTTAGACTCTCATGGATATCTTACTCAAGTTGTTCAAGAGTTAAGAAAATCTCGCACTGTAGTTGAAGATCTTGTTCTTTCATTTAAGGATATTTGTAGATATGATATGTAGGTTTTGGCATTTGTCCATGTCCTTGTACTAAGAAAAGGTCCTATCTGCTTATGAAAAAGGATCACTACACCCATAAAAGTTGGAGTATTCTCTTAGTCAAAATATGGTGAAGGTCTTCAAATGTCCTGTGCAAAGGGCTGTTTAATTTTTTCATTTTCGTTGTTCCAACTGTTTTAATCATACTTCTTTTATCAATACAAAATGAAAATAAATAGCATATTGAAAGTCCCAGGTATTTCCGTGTTCAAGTTCCATCCCATGTAAGCTAGAGTAAAGCTGACAGCATGTAACTCTCTGTGGTCTAACCAAGATTATCTTTGAGTTCAAGTCCTTAATGCTCATGTTTGGTGTGACATACTGTTTTCTTCAGAACTAGTATTGGGAGAAAAAGCCAACCATATTCTAAGGTATACAGGCAAAGAGTCACTTAGTGTGCTCTTTGCTGTTTGAATGACCCAGAGAAAACAATGTCAGAGCAATTTCCAGAATGCAAATCTGGATGACTTTATTGCTTTTTTTCTGCTGCGTACTGGTATCAGTCACACGAAAGTTAGACTCTAAGGTTTCTACTATTCAGAATTTAATTTAGCAGCTTTTAGAGTGTTCAGAATTTATATAATCAAGAGTTGTATGAGAATGTGGACAGAAACACTGAGGTTACACATTTTACTGTCACACCAGGACAGATCCTGTACAGCACAGACTATAAGGTAGAAGAGGCAATTTTCTGACGTGTCAGAGGTAAGTCGAGTGAGGCATGGCTAGGTCTAGACCTAGAATATCCTGCTTTGAGCATACGTTAGTTAATATTTCCTTTGTGTCACCTGAAACATTATAACTTTCACAAGCTGTTTGTAGGAATAGTGCAGCAACTCAGCGCACTTTCCTGCAGGCTGTATGCCAGATGCATTGCCTGCCTTTGGCATGCTTTGAGAATTCATCATAGTGAGAAGTCATAGATAAATGTGAGAGAAACCCACCAATTAAAGTAGGTGTCTGCCTGATTTGAGTGAAAAAAGAGTGGGTTTTGTATGCAAATCATAGGAGGAGGCTGATTGACTTACTGAACTATAGGGAATAAAAGGTAGGAGGTTTTTCCTCTTCCAGAGATAAGGTCATCTGTAGAGATCTTTTCCTGTAGCACAGCATCCCAGACTTGAAGTAGTCAGTCAATAACTTTACCCTGCAGACAAAACAATATGTAACTGCATCTTCTTCAGAAGCAGTGTTTTGCCCTAGTTTTGTGCCTGTAGTTGTTTTCACACTTGTTGGTTTTGGGTTTGGTTTTTCTTTTTGTTGGTTTTTTTTTTTTTTTTTTTTTTTTTTACTTCTGAAAATAAATTAGACTCTCTACAAGTAATAACAGTTATTCAGAGGCATAGTTTGCAAATAGTGGACAGTGGGAGGATGCAACCATAGACTCTAATAAGCATCCTTAGAAATGCCCAGGGGCCGAGTCCACTGTTCTGTTACCTCCCTGTGATTTACATTGGAATCTTTGCAGTCTGTAGCCTTGAAGAGTATTTGTCTGAGGGTACAGAGTGACTGTTGACTGTTTGGCCTTCTGTTTTCCCCTGATATTCTCATTGGCACCTCAGCAATTGCAGCCTTTGAGATGAGAGTCTTTCTCACATTATTCAGCAATAATAAACTTCTACATGACAAATTGTTCATTCAGTTGAAATTGGCACTTGTGATTTGGATGGGGTTAGAAAAGTATGTTTTAAATTTCTATTTCTTTAAAGTTTCTGAAACCCTGTAGTTTGGCAGTTCTACTGCAGTGTAAATTCTTCTTTCATGTTTCTTTCACCTGATATGTGATCTCCATGCTTCTCAGTTTTTTATAGTTACTTTTATTATTCGCTTAACCAAAACATAAATGCAGTAAGAGTATTTTGATCCACTTTATTCTGTTAATAGTAATTATAATAATTGTGATAATAAATTAACAGCTGCCCCCTACCCATGAGATACTGAAATGCAGTCTCCATGTAAGCTCTTTTAAAGTGTTACTGCTTTATGGTATAAAACTGGTTTATGAAATAGATTAAACTGTGATTAATGATGTTCTTCAGTAACGAGTACTGAAGCAAAATACAATTCCTCCAGATATTCTGCAGACCGGTGTTCATGTATAATTAAGTGACGCAGAAAAAAGAAAACAAGTCAAAAGATAAGCAGATATTTGCAGTTTATTGATCATGATATATTTAAAACGTTTAGTAAAATAACTGTGTAAATATTATCAATTCAGTTTTAGAAACGGAAGAAAATAACAGATACCTGCTTGTTAAAGACATTTCACAGGTTATATTTCACCTATATTTGAGCATTTAAGAGGCTGTTTTATATAAATTCCTGCTTTAATTATGTCAAAAGTAATTAGATAATACTACACTTCAATATTTACAGGAAAGACTGATTGGCTGTACACAATGTGTATGTATACACTGAGGGTTTTCTTTACCTACATTAATAGGAATACCTGTGAATGAGGATAATAAAAGGAGGAGATTACAATTTTGGGATGAAAGTTATGTTTTGAAATCTGAATTAAGAATTTAATTTAGAAATTACTAATGCAAATAATTCATGTATGTTTTATTATTAAAATATTTTAATATAAAGATACCTTTCTGCTATTGTTATTATTTTATTAAGGAGTCTAGTTACAAAACATGAGCTTTATTATGCCTTAACTACACATGTTATTATTACAGCATATATTTGATAATGTAGTTACATTCCATAGCTTAGGTACTGTTCAGTACTTGTTATTCAGTCCAAGATGGAATTACTTAAATATAACATGGTAATGACAAGAAGTTAACTGAATGCATGGCTTGTGAAATACAAAATTTTTATTATATTACTAATTGTCCTACTATTTACACTACTGATACAGAAAGCCTTTCTTTTTGACCTATCTGAATTTTATTTTGATGATAAGAAAAATAAATCTGTAAAAGTGAAATAAAAGAGTATAAACTTTTCAATTTGAATGTCAGAAGGCTCAGCAAAATTAGTGCTTTTTAACATCACCAAGACCATTTTGTCATTTCAAAATTGGTAAAAGAATGTTTTTATATGAAATATCACTTATTTTTACTGTTCAAATAGTAACGTTAGCAATGATATTACATAATGTTAATAAAAACTATAATTCAGATTGTGTGCAGTTTTATGTAAACTTTCCAAGATTTTAATAATTTATAATGCATTTATTGAGCTGTCTAAAAATCTTTGCTGTAACAAGGTTCACAGTGAGCATTTGTTAAATTAAAAAAAGGGACGAATGTCAATGAAATCAAAAGTGGTTAGTAAATCTGTTGATTTCCTCACCTTTATCTCAACTTGAGACAGCTCTTTCATTTTTTTATTTTTATTTTTGTATTTGTCAGTATCTTTTCTCTCAAAATAAAAATAAATTGTAATCTGTGGCAGCTGAGGAATAAGTATATAGTGTGCATAGGAGTTGAGATCAAGGCAAGAGTTAAATGCAAATTCTTTCTCAGTGTATCATTAAAAAGAGAGATCTAAATCCAATTTATGAGAGTGCTGACTCCAAATTTATTCTTTGAAAGGTGTTTTTCCAAGTCAATGCTCACACAGAATTACACATATGTAATATAGGTGTAAAAATGTGTGATGTGTATGTGTAAATACAGCCATATATAATATTTGTGCCCCACAGCCTTAGTTTGCATAAGGAGTCATTTTCTTCTATGTGAACATTTGTCAGGTGATTATCTAGCCAAAATTCTTAACGTGTGCAAGATATCTGTATTATTTACAGATAGTTTTCCTTAATGAAATTTGGTTCCACAGATTCCCATTGTATGAGAAATATAACCCAGAGTACAGATGTATGGAGGCAATATGGTTTGCAAATATGTGGTTTAATAATAAATGTATACAATTTTCCCCACTGAGTTAAATTTGGTATGATCTAAATTCAGGATCTTCACACCTAACAAGGAGGATGCAATTGTACCTTCAACTGTCTCCTGTAATTATAGCTTTTTTGATAAGCTAGGTTGACTTTCATAACTGGCCTGTGTTAGCATCTATCAATATTTTTGTTTCTGTTTACTCAAATAATTGCTAATTTCTGTCATTGCCTTCACTTACTCCAGTGTTGTTTTTCTCTTCCAGCAGTAGGTATTATTCCCTTGTGGATATCTTGGTTAAAAATGTATAACTACGAGTTTACAAAAGGGTAAACCAGAAAGTAGATATAAAATATATAAATATAAATTGATTGGGTGAATGTTAAGTTCTAAGCCAGCCAGTTATCTTAGTTGTAGTTATTGATGTATTTGCTGAGACCAGTAGCTTGTTATTACCTTGTTCTGTTCTCTGATCCTTGTCAGAGATGTAATGTCAGACTTGGAGAGGAAGGTTTTGAATTGGCTTGTCAGAAGTCTCTATTAGCATTAGAGGGCTATAGAGTCCTGTAGTAGTGCTTATTAAGTTTGAAGACATCCACCCGTTAGTGAAACTACATTCTTTTTCTAATAAAAATTTCTAGTAATTACTACTTTTTATGACCTAGAGAGATAGGGTTATATAAAGCAATCTTTAACTGTCCTTTACTTCCTTTCTCATTTGAAAACAATTCTCAAATGACATCTATGATAGAGCCTCCCTGAGATTTTCATTGAGTAGTTTTCTTGCTATACGAAATTCTTTTTTAATTGTTAAGCAACAGTCAATACAGAAGGGATCAAGACTCTGCTGCTGGTCATCTTTTGCAAAACCAGGGGCACAGAGTAGCCATAGCCCTTGATACCATTAATCTAGATAGTTCATCTAGCTAGACTAGATGCATTTTTCATAAGCCAAATTTCTTTCCATTTTTCACGATTCTTATAGTGAAAAACACTATGAAGCTATACAGAATAGTCTGTAGATCAGAACATGATCTTGTTTTCACTGGTCTTGTTTTCACTGAGTTGAGACACTAATGGGGTTATCACAAGGATTTTAATTCACATGTGTTTCCCCTTCCTCCTTTTGCTGAGAACAGAGAAATGAATAATTACCCTGGGATTTTAATTGCATATAATGTAGAAGGGAATGTTAGGGTATATTATTATTTTATTTTATAACCATGAAAACTCAAAGGTGTTCATTTAGACACAGTCCATTCATCTTCTATCATCTTTATTTGCTGTTTGCTACGTTCATTACAATTACAAATGTAGCAAGTAATTTATCATTCCACCATGTTTATGCATTTTGGTTGATGATATTATAAGCTTTATCTTTCATTTTACCTTACAATTTTGTGATCTGTGAGTAAAGAGCATGTGCAAAACTGCTGCCAGGTTAGGTCAAGATACACAATTAAAAGGGGCCTGTTCTGTCTTTTCTTATCTATGTGTAACTAAATATAGACTGACTATAAAAGCTATCTCTCAGTTAAAAGATATATTATTTAAATCACTTAATATTGTTAAGAGCAGAAATTTGGTTGCAAAGAAAGGATGGAGAATCTCTTGAAATAATTCTGTAACAGAGTTTTTTATTCCATGATCTTGTAATGTGGAGAGCTTTCATTTGTTTTTGTGCATAAGTACACTCACATCTGACATGATTGCAGCTGTGAAATGCTAAGGCTTGACTGGCTTGGGGGGAAGGGATGGCTCCATTCATTGTGTCTGTATAGAGTAGGAATATGTGCATGTCTTCCATATGGACTCATTGGGTTTGTTTTTCCATATTGTTTTTAGGATCAGCTGAATTGCGAACAAACAATTTAAAGAGGCACTGCTGAATAAGTAGATTCTGTACTCTCCAACTGAGCTAGAGCTGTTAGCTAGATACAAAATGCAATAGGACTATTTCTCATTAAAATTGATCAGGTATTATAGAGTCACATATAGAAGGGCATAGGTATAGTACAGAAGTGTGTATATATGTATAAAGCTATATGTAGTAGTGATAAATTCAGGTGATTTGGGATTTACTTCATGTATTTACATTTCTCTAAGATTTTGCATCAAATATTATGTCAGTGGGAACAGTAAGAAGGACTTTCCTTTTCTATTTATCTTTTTTTTTTTTTTTTAAATTGTGTGCCCAGCTAGATGTGAGTGTTTAAAATCTTGCTCCTTTTAAAAACTATTTGGCTCTACCACCTTATTATGTGTTTATATCTGAAAGAAAACTGATGTTTACTAAATCAAGTGAAGAACTCATGAGAAAATTTGTATTTATATTGCTCTCAGGAAAACATTTTGTCATTACAGTTTAGTGCCTAGACCTGACAAGGTACCTTCTGCTCTTCTTTTTCATGTTAGTGTCGTTTACATAATGGACTATGATGAGAAGGAGTAAGTTTTTACACAGAGTAATTATATCTCTGATCAGTGATTCACAAATTCTTCGTTGCAAGATTATTAGGGAGACATTCAAGAAAAAGGACATGTGCAAGCAGCCATAATTCAAAATTGGCAGAGAATACCATCACTAGGAGTTTCTTAAATAAGTCCTTGAATTTAGGACTTCCTAAATCCTATAAATAAATGGTTTGGCTATTGGGTTTACTGAACATGCAAGCATGCTTTTTGGATTAAGATGTCTAAATAAGCATCTAGGAGTCTAACTTTAAGTATGCATTTTTATAAGATTATTGTTAATTTCCTGTTTCATAGAAAATAATATTTCTAGAGTCCTGAGAAGTCTACATTTTTTACATTACTAGCTGTCTCCTTCTGTCCATAAGTTCAGTTCTTTTAAAACAAATGTCCTGCTTAATTGAAAATCCAGTTCTAAATGTCAAACACTATAGCAGTAATAATTTTCCATGCCACTGAGCCACTTCATGTACTGAGAGATCAAGTCCTTCCACTGACCAGTGCTCGTTGATAGAAGTGCGGATTGTTTCACGAGTCATCTGTTTCTAAATTTATACCTACCATATTATAGATAGTAATATAGAGATACTAATATCCTCTGTATGTAATGGTTAAAAAATATTTATATTATCTGAGTACAGTAAAGGAAAAGTGAAATTAGATAAATGCTGAAGGATGTACAAGTGTAATTATGTAGGGGTTTTTTTATTGTGCAGGGCTGAAATTGAAATGCTTGATAAATAATAGAAGTTTTAGGCACCAAAAATAGTATAAAATCCTCCTTTTTCTAAACAACAAGTAGATCTAATGTGGTCTCTAGTAAAATACTGATGAGATTGAGGTGGTCAGTGATGTCAAACTCTCGTTTGGTATTTTAACAGCATTGGCTGGCTGAACCTTTACGACATGTTTTCCAGCTGTGGTGGTGTGGTATATTGCAGCTGGAGTATATTCACTTGTGTCTCTAATCTGTTTCTCACTAATTATCTTCCTCCTTCTTCATCCATCCATCCCATCTTGGGCTGCGTTTTTTATCACAGAGACTGTCTTCCTAGTATACGGGATTCCATTTCACAATTTCTAAGCAGTTACTATCAAAACAGCGTTACTTATAAATTCCTACAAGTGTCCTCTCTCGCAAAGAAATAATTGTGATGTTAAAAGTTGAATTGATGGAGCTCTTCAATGTTAAAAAAAAACCCAAAACCCAAACACCAAAACAAAACATGAAAGTGTAGAATTTTTTAGTTATTACTAGAGAAACAACTGATGAATGACTATATACTTATATACACACACACACACTTACACCTACTGCTAAATCTTAGCAATAATATTTTATCCCTATATGTACAAAGTCCAAGCAAGAATCAGAAGAAATAACTGGTGCATGGTTCTAAAATCTTTTAGTAGCTGTGATGAACTGAAGTGATTAAAATCTAAAAGTTTACTATCAGCCGTCAGTCGAAATTAAAGTTTGTTTAGCAGAGTTTATCACCATATCTAACACAGAAAATGACTAAAAAATTGCTGTATTTCTACATGGCAGCTACTGAGTAAATGTTGAAGGGTGATTTACATTGCCATAGTTATTTTGAAATAGAAATTTGATATTTTTATGTTAATTTACATACCCTTCTGATCTTTACTGTATTGTTTCTGTACTGTCTTTTATATTCTGGGAGTCTGCCTTGTTTCTCAGTTCAGAATAACAAGATGTTTCAGAGTCTAGGTAAAAGCTAGTTGCACTTTGTTTTACCTCCTTCTTTCAATATCTATCATTTTTTTCAGTCCCACAGCTTCTCACTTAAACATCAGTTTTCAAATGACCAGAATATGATAGCTGTGATAGCAAAATTGGTGGATATTTGTAAGTGTAAAAATATTAAAATATGGAAATCAACAGTGTATTTTAAGAAAGGGACTAACAACTGTCATCTCTCCTGAGCACTTTACCCTCTTCCTTTGGAAATCCCAAACCTGTTGACATAAGTAACCATAAAGTTCCTATTGCTGATCATCAAACTCTTTTGACCTCCCATAAAAAGATCTCAAGGAGCTTTGTGCAAGAAGGAAGTGTCTTTTCTAAATGGTCCTTACAAATCTTCTTTTTCATACTGTAGAACTGAAATGGTTCTGCTGGATCACCTTATTTCCACAGGTTTGAAAAGAGAGGCCTCCTGCAGATGGTATAGAATTGAAAACTTAAATTTCCTTCTGAATTGCCAAATGAATACTTAGTATATGTGCTACGTATCTTGTAGAAATCAACTGTGGCAAAGATAATCTGAAAAGAAATTAGAAGTGCTAGTATCCTTTTGTTCTATCAGTCCTTATAGATAGATTAATTTTAAAATGTAGTTTTCAGAGATTGATTTTGAACATTCTTACCTGGAATGCTGGAATGTGATTTTGATTTTAAATTTGGATTTAAATCCTAAATTAATTTGCGTGAAGTCTAGTATGCTGTTAAAATAATTCTGTAATCTGGTCAGCAATGTCAGAGGATGAATATCTCAATGTATTTCTAATACCCTGTTTTAAGCTTTTCTGTGCTTTCAAGTTCTAGTCAGCTTCAATGAAAAATGTCATTGACACATTAATGGCAAGTCCCTTTGCACATTTCTATTGGCTATCCTTTCCTCTGAATTTAAGTGACATAACTACACCATATCATTTGCTGCATTGATTAGTTTTAGAAGCACATCATTGTGTATTTTGGCCACATTTATCAAAGTTTATACTGAAAATGGGTCACTGTTGAGTAGCTGTAAGGTTCTGTAATATTGACATTGCGTATTAATCTTGAAAATTTCTACTCCAGTCAAAGGCATGTTTAAGAACACTCTTAGGCTTCTCTTGGACTTGCAGGTCCATAGCCATAAAAAAATAAAAATTGGAAGCCTCAGTCTTCTTGAAGTCAATGGAAAGTGTGTTCCTGTGCCTGTGCTTATAGGCCATCCAAGATTTGTTATTAACATTTTAGCAGTTCTCCTGTATGTTTCAGCCATAGGATTTCTCCTAGTAATTGTTTTCATCAAGTATAAGATTTCTAGTTAAAATACAGCATATCATTCAGAACAAGTTTATGGCTGATCTGCTACTGGGGAGTATATGTGAAGCTAATGGATGCACCCTTTTAAGGATTCTCTTGAGAAATAGAGAAATGTCCTAGTCATTTATGTACTCGTTTTGTCTGAAGATTTTTTGGGAAAGCAACCGGTGCAGTGCTGCTTTGGGCAATGAGTTAATAGCCATGAGGAGTCAAAGTAATATCTATAGTTCTTGTGACTGGGAAAGCATAAAAAAAGGGATACACCACCTTTGCCCCAGTTTCTGTCAGGAAGGTTAATTCACTTTGGAATCTGAAGTGGGTTTTATGAGTTTATAAATAAGATCCTGTCTAATGCAAAACAGTGGGAGTTTTCTTGATTTCATCAGTGAGGCATATTTATTTTTAAAATAATGTACATTATCTACATTTTTTGTAGATGATTTTGTATTGAGAAGTGTCTTTTCAGCAATTCCAATAATGAAATTACGTTATAATTATATGGTGTCTTTCAGTCAGAAGCATCCCAAATTACTATACTCAACAGTACTGTAAATATTCATGCTTTTGTGAAACCCATCCTTGACTCTGTGGAACGTTGGCAGGTATTCATAGAACACCATGCAACAAATTAGATGAGGAAAAGAAAAAAGGGAGATTTTAGATAGGGGAAGAGAGAACTATTGTGAATTTAGCTAGAAAATAGGGTTAACATTCTACGGTCACTGAAAGTGTCATTCAGTCTTCACTGGCCAGAGCAGTTGGTATTCCTGCTTTCCGTTTTAAAAGATGTTTCATCTAAATAGTGGTGCAGTCAATATAGATGTCTACTTTTCTATGTGTACTACATACTCTGCAACTGAGTGAAAATCTATGATTTTTCGCTCATGTATGATTCAGTATGTAACCAGCTCAATTTTTCTTTTTTTAATTATAAAAAAGTGAAAAGTATAAATGAAGCTACTCAAAATACATTATACCTCTCTGCAAGTGTAATTTGAAACTCATGAAACATTAATGCATAAATTATGGAATATTGTTTTTATGTTGAAAAGTTAACTTTCTTCTGTATGTTATTAAAACTGTGTATCATAGAGAATTCATGGAGGATTTGGGTTCTTCCATTCCCACACTTTTGAATTATGTTTTCATGAGGGATATTCATGAAACTACTCATAGACTTCTGTGTGTGTGTAAATTTTTAATAGTACTTTGTTCAGAACTAGATAATCTCATAAAATCAAGCACCTGTATAACCAACATAATTTTAATAATTATTCTCTCTCCATACACAATTTTCATGTGCACACATTTAGTAAAAACTGCTTTTGAGAGAAGAAGCCTTTCTATTTACGAGAACCTATACACACGCTGGTCACAGAATGGCAGCTAAAGCAGACCAGAGAATTTTTCTGTTTGTTTGTTTAAACATGATTTGCTAATTCCCTACTGTTAGAAGTTTGCATTCCAAATTGCATCTTTAGTTAAAAGCATGAAAGAAAAATCTTAATGTTCATACTTTAAAGTGCGCAGAATTGTAATTAAGTAGTAACTAAAAGAAGTGGGAGGTACTTTTTTCAGTCCCCAAAGAGTCAAAGTTTAATATAAAATACTAATTGAAAAATGGTCTAGATTTAAGCAAAAGTAGCAATTGGTGCAAAAAAACCCTTACACATTCTTTCCTCTAGTTAATCTTTCGCCAGCCTGGTTCCAGGGTTCTAAGCCTTGTGATTTCAGATGTAAATTTTTCCTGAGCACTTAAACTGAAATTAGGTTTCTGTTGCATGATAGTTTTTAGGACTAAGATGAAATAATGCCCTTGAGAAATGCAGATTCAGCTGAGAGGAGGTCTGAGAACTGGAACAAAATCAACACTTGCGATAAACAGTAGGGGGGGAATTGGCCCAAACTCCTGCTGCAATGTACTGGCAGATACAAGTAAATGTTTTAGAATATCTGTTTGCATTGTCATTTTAATTTAGTATGATTTTAACTTGAGAAAGACCTCCTGCAATATTATGGTTTTCAATAGATTAATTTAACTTTAAATTGACTTAAAAGAAAAAGTGGTCGTGAGGGCAGAAATACCACAAAGAAGCAACACAGAGAAATAGCAAAATGACATTCATCTTGCAATAATTGCAGGTAAATATATGAAGGAAATACTACCAGTATGTGTGCTGCATGTGATGAGAAGAAAATTTCAAGAACACAAATGTGAATAGAAGAAAAAGGTGTGCATTATGTTGAGGAACAAAGTAACAGCTAATCCTGTAAATTCCTATAATCCAATTGCACTTGTTCACAGAATATTTCAGGTCTAGATATCCTTTTATAGAAGAAGAGAATTTGAATCACAATAATATTTACAGAGTTCAAACATAATCAGGGAAGATGAAGACTAGTTTATGATCTAGATTTATTTACATTATGATCTAGATAAATTTACAAAGAGCTGCTCTTCTTATGTAATATTTGCATATTTTTGTAAATAAATATCAAATAGACCATTAGAAAGATGTCTCTACTCCTTCGAAATATTTTCTTTAAAAACAAAATGTATGCTCTTGGACTGAGCAACCAGGAATTTGTTCAGTGCATGACACCTCTGAAAAGGTAAGTTTGTGTTTCACCGTATGTACATTTGGAACCCAGTCCAGAGCTATTGAAATTACTGAGAGAAATTCCACTAACTTCCCTGAGGGTATGTGTGTGCAATCAGTAGAGATTTGCTGTGTAAGCCTACTGTCAGAGTCTGAGCCCAAGTCTGATGTGAACACCTGCCCGGATCAACCTAGTGTTTCTGCCTGCTGTACACACAGGATGACTCATGACCTTTTGGTCGCTTGTTCTGCCTTGAACTTGCAGTTGGCATTGAGTGTGTAGCCAGGGACTTTCCAGGAGTGCCTGGTATGATGAAGCGTGGCTGTAAATTCTAAGTGCGTGCAGGCATCATCTTGCCTGTAATGTACTTAGCTGTCTTTCTGCTTGATTCCAGTTGACTTCTATTACATCTTTGGTTGATCCTGATTTTTCTCCCAGATTTTTATCATGCTGCCACTTCAGTTTAAGGATGAATGGCATGGGACTACTCACATCAATACGAGCCTACTGTAGGAGTGTGTTTACCCTGCCACACTGAGAAATAATAGATGGCTCTTACTCTTCATTGACTGCTCTCTACAGGAACTTGTGCTTTCAGAATACCCTTTCATCAACTCCAAGCCTTTATGAGCAGCTAAAATAGCATGAAATTTTCATAGGTATAGAATCCAGAGCCCAGATGGAGTTTTAAAGAGTTTAAAGTATTTGATGAGCAATGAAAACAGAAAAAGAGATAAAATGGTAGGTCGTGATTTAAATACAGTGTTAAGGGAATACAGTGATTTGCTTTAGAGAGACTAAAATGTAGAATTGTGCCAGATTAGGATGAATTTGTTAGATTCGATGGAACCTTTTTTGTAAAGGTGTTTCTCTGTTAAGAGAAGATAAAATAAAATTACACAAGTAGTTGAAAGCTTTAATAGAAGGAGAAAAGAACAACCATTACAGAAGATTCATGGTGTGAGTTATAATTAAACTTGTGAAAATAAAAGAGAAAAAGCTGAATAACAGATAAAAAAGCTCCTTCATTCATTAATCTCTGTGCAATCTCTTCAGAAACAATTCTGTAAAGTAGAATAAGCAGAGGATGATGCAATTAAATGCTTTTACTGTCAAACTGTTGGGTGTATTTTTTCCATGTTTTGATACTATTTTGTAGAATCAGTAAGACTTTCTTTTCTGGTGTAATTTAGTGCAAGCATGTGTCATACCACCATGCGAAGCTTTAAACTTAAAGTCATGCTTTTTGGCCTCACATATGGTTACTCTAATTGTCATAACAGCCACATTGAGTGCTAATTCTTGCTACCTAGCCAGTCAGCATGCATTTCATCCTTCCACTACGTTTGCCAGATACATACTTTGTATTAGCTGAGTGGCACATCAGGTGCTAGCTTGTGATTTCCATCCCCCCACCTCCAAAGACTGTGAGAAGTGAGAATATAACCAGAGCACTTGTCATCAGACAGGAGAAAGGCAAGGAAATAAGGTAAGAGAAAAGTGAAAGGTTTGGGAACCTTGGTGTATGTAGTTGGAGCTATTTACACAAGAAGAGTGGGAATGAGGACTGGGGAGACAGGACAGGAGATGTTAATGTGGGTAGCAGTGCAGTTTTGGTCGTGATTCTGCTTCCCATGAAGATATTCTCTGTGTGTTGATATACACTCATAACTGCTCAGTGCAGATTATCTCCTTGCAGCATAAGGGAGGGGATGAGAGGTGGCATAGGATAATCACGGAACATCTGGCATTACACAGTAGATGCTATTCAGCTCCCAAAACTAAGCCAGGACTTTCAGTTTAGTAAATCAGAGGACTTCTAGGCGATGCTGACGTGATAGGTGAGTGCAGCATGGGGTTATGCAAGTGGGTTGTCAATAAATGGAAAGGATTAGGGAATTAGCTGACAGAGTTTAGGAGTCTAGGATTTTGCAGCATGCAAGGATGAATATGAGCCACTAATGCTAAATTAAAGCAATTTGAATTGTATCCTCTGGACATAATGACTGAGATCCCTCAAGTATTGTGCATCATCCTCTGAAGTGCAGTTTCATCAAATCTCTGCCGACTTCATTGGGATCTGTGGGCAGCAAACTGCTCTCTAGTTTGAGCCCTCCTTAAGCAGCACAGTTTCTTGGACTGTTGCACCTTTGTCAAGGCTTTTAAAGATGTAATAATGTGTTAGTAAAAACATATGCAGTGAAACTACTTTGTTTCTTTTATTTTTGTTATAGTTTAATTCCTATTCAGGGGAGAAGTAGTGTACTCGCTGAGCCTGATTTTGAACTTATGCTAATGCAAATAGGCTTAGAGTGATGTCCGTGGAAGTAATTAATTTGCTTTGTGAGTAAGCAAACATCATAATTGCAATCCTTATTTTTTATAAAATCTATTTGGCATGAAATAAAGGTTAAGTTCATTCCACTTTTTTATTCCTATAGCATTTGAAAAACATTATGCATTTTAAGTTTTATGTTCATAATTGCTTTAGATACTCTTGCTTTTTGCACACAAATTTCAATACAGCCAGGAGTGTACACACAAACCTGGAAACCTGACCTTCCTGCATAGTCAAAGATACCTTTATTGGATAGCTCAGAGCACTTATTTTGGGCAGTAGTTAGGTTTCTCACTTTTGCGTTCAAATGTTTTTCTGAACTTATCTGTAGAAGGAAAGTAAGAGTGCTGTCCAATTTCCCTGAAAGAGAGGGAGTTAAAGTCCTTAAAAAAAATGGATGTGGTGCAGGTAAAAAAAGCAAATAGATATTCTTTGCTTTTTCAGTTTCTGCTTGTATAACCGGAGTTGAGACCAAGAATGTCATTGTATCATTTTATACCTTGTAACTTAGTGACCTTATGGATTTTAGACTTCAACAGATAAAAAAATAAATATATTTGCATTATTTCATTTGTACTGGAATCTAGAGGGCTGTGGCCTAATATATTAGATACTGTATTAGTATATAACACACCAATGTTTACTGTAAAGAGTTGATATTCCAACCAGGGAAAGTCAAGTGAATGCAAAAAACAAATGGAGAATTAGAAATCGGTAGCAAGATTAATATGACCTAAATAATAAAAAAAAAATCCTAAGTATGTTTTGGTTTTTTCAGTATTTATCTCCATTTTCAAATAACATTTTCAATCAGTTGTCACAAATACAGGAATGTTACAACTGAATATCTCAAAATAATGTAAATGTTGCCATTCATTTCAGGAAGAGAAGGATTTTATTTATGTTTTAAGCAGAATGCATGCAGATGTATTTATCTTCTGTTAAAACTGAATTTTGATTGGAATATAATGTTTTCTGTGACATTTTAGTACAAAATAGATTGTGCCTATTGTCTAATTTTTTAGTACATGTATATTTTTAAAAGATGTCCTATATGAAAATATGTGAAATATTCACCCTGGCAGGGGTTGTATTTGGAAGAATATTAATGGTATATTCCTATACTAAAACAACTTAAGAGACTTGTCAGTTAAAACTCATGGTTTAGAAAAGGATATTTTTATTTATCTCAGAAGCAGACAAACATATAACAAAATAATGCAGCAAATCCAAAATATATTTTCTGAAATGCATCGTAATTTGTTGTTTGTATGGCTAAGTACAAAAACATTTCTGGACAATGTGGGAGTGGATGGGTATGGAGGAGATCATTCTTTCTCTTTCCTCCGACTAGGCAGATGATTTTGTCAAACAACCAGAGCTGTTAGTGGTGAACCAAATGAACTTTTGTGATGTCAAGTAAGAGAAATAGTAGTTTCTTATTGAGAAAATCTTTCTTGTTCATACAGAACATTTCCTTCTTAATTATGTGGCTGAATTAAACCATCATTTTTTTTCACTACACCAATCCTTTAGAGTAATCCTAGCCATATTACAGTAAACTGGATTTTCATATGTTCATAGAATCATAGACTGGTTTGGATTGGAAGGGACCTTAAAGATCATCTAGTTCCACCCCCCCTGCCATGGGCAGGGACACCTTCCACTGGACCAGGTTGTTCAAAGCGCCGTTCAACCTGGCCTTGAACGCTTCCAGGGAGGAGGCATCCACAGCTTCACTGTTCCAGTGCCTCACCACCCTCACAGTAAAGGATTTCTTCCTAATATCTAATCTAAATCTACCCTCTTTCAGTTGAAAACCATGACCCCTTGTCCTATCCCTACACTCCCTGATAAAGAGTCCCTCCTCATCTGTCTTGTAGATCCCCTTTAAGTATGGGAAGGCCCCTATAAGGTCTCCCCAGAGCCTTCTCTTCTCTGGACTGAACAACCTGCACGTGTAGCTATGATACTACATGCGCTACAATGCTGCCCTAAAATATTTGCTTTATATATATAATAAATATACAATGCCCCCTAAATATTCTAGTTTTTTATGCAATCACATATGTGGTTATGAGAGTGTACTTTCATACCTTATGTTCTTAGCTTCTTCTCATAAACTCACATAAGGGCCTATGCCTAACTTGTTCAGAACTTTGCACAGTAGTTATGAAACCAAGCAGGATCTGGCAAATCACAGTTGTCAAAATCTCCCAAAGAAGTTGTTAGTATGTCTTAAATCAGTGGAGTCAGGTAAATGTTTTCTATACTATGTGGCACAAAACCATAATTGTGAAAGCTGTGCCATACAATAAAAGATTTCCAGTTTTATTGAGTTTTCCTGGGTGACTCTGGTTTTATACAACTTTGCATTTTGTGTGTGTTAATTTTTAAAAAAAAACCAAGCCAAACCAAAACAAATAAACAAACACACCCCCCCAAACTTCCTTAAAATTATATATTTAACCAAAATATGAGCATTCCTTTTCATTAGCAATTATTTAATGCATTTTGTGTCTAGATCCCAAATAACAAATCAAATCTAAGCGTGGTTTCATTTTTCTGATAGGAAAACTTAAAAAGGGCAACTCAAAATTGCCAAATACTTTGAACTACATTTTAAAATTACTATGAGCTGTCCTGACTTAAAAATGAGTGTGTCTATAAATATATATTAAAAAATTTCAGTGTGTGTGTATATATATACACAAATATGTATATAAGTCCATACAGTTACTGAGATATTTGTGGTTTTATAGGATTATTTAGTATATGGGTGGGCTAAATTTTTTTTCAATTCCATACTTTTATGTTACCTTTAGAATAAGTCAGCATCTAACAATTTTTTATTTATTCTATAGAACATCTTTTGTTTTGATGTCAATGAATGTAAATTAAATTCTAAAATTAAAAATTAGATATATGCTGTAAAACATTTCAGTGCCAAATACAATATGGTATGTTACATTTTTTAATGTACATATTGTATAAGTGGAAAATATAAATGTCTGTTAACTTTATAGTATGCTGGCTTTTCAAAGATTTGATTTTGATGCTATCCTAACAACTAGAAATACATAAAATGGGTAAGACTAGAAAAAGCTTATTTATAGGACATGCATTTTTATTTGTAATTAGCTTGACTTCATAATAAACTTGACTTT